>NW_028262290.1:102412500-102607500 GCF_047370975.1 Nipponia nippon | reverse complement strand
AGACCACTACAGCAAAATACAAAAGAGACAGCATGTATGCTGTACCCCTGCATGTCATGTAAAACAACGAGATTGCCTGTAGTATGTGTGTGTGCAGTAAGAGAGATCCAAATGCAGCTCTTCTAGAATTTTAATGCTCTCATAAAAATAAACAAACTTCAGCAATATACAACATGATTCCAATTAGAAGCTTGATCAGAATAACTTGGCATTGTCTATTGGCTTTATACCAGGCAGCCAGCGAGATGTCAGACGGAGGAGTCCATTCTCCTCTCTGTGTGTGATCAACTCCCATTACTGGTAATGGAAGCCACATACACATAAGGGAATAATATACCCCTTCATGAGAAAAGCTCTCCTTGGTGAATTGAAGGTGTATAATGTTGTGGGTGTTTTTCATTCCCTGTCTCTACTATTGTGTTTCTCCTCAGCCCATTCGAATTATTTCATATGGACAAGTGGCACATAGGGTTTCGTCCTGTTTTCATTAAATCAATAGCAGAACTCCATTTTGCCTCAGTGTAAGCCACGCAGGGTCCAGAAGTATCTTTCCTTTAATTTTTCAGAATTATTCCTTAGTTTCAGAAATAATTATTAGCCTTTTACCCTCTTCTTTGCCTTTGGTGGGCAGAGTTAAATATGTTTTAGCTCTCAGCTCAGATTTCTTCCTGTGTAAATGAGACCATTAGAGTTGTTCCAAATTTAGGGAAATGCTACTCAGGGAAGATGTTAGCACTGTGTATGAACTTTCTCTGTAAATACTTCGGGCATTCCTAAATATCTCTTACTTCCAGTTTTCTTCTGTCACAGTTTTCTGATAAGTTTGCCAAGCAGGGGATAAGGAGGGGAGAAAAAAACCATAAAATCCAGGTCACAACATGTGTGATGAGACAGGTGGAGTCCTTAGACAGATGTGCTAGAAAAAGAAATGAGCCAAAGTAAAGGGAATACTCGTTTAAATAAATGTAGTCATAGGTGTCATCAAAGCTACATTGTTCTTTACGCATTTCTTATTTGCCTTCCATTCAACATACATTTTCAGTGCATCAAGTACAGCTATAAAAAATCTTACGTGGTATTTACAAGTTGTCTCAAAACCTACGTGACGTAGACTTTGATTTAAAAACTGTGAAATAATCTGCTGATGTCCCATAAATCCTCTACTATGCCAAGGCTTTGTCTACATTAACAAGGCAATAGGAGATCTGCAGAGCAACACAGTTGATGTTGAGGATTTCATGTCCACAGCATGTGTATTTGCGGGACTTTCTTCAGAATAGGTCTAACCTGGTCCCATAGACTACCCTGAGATGATTCGATAGATAATTATACTCGTTTTGATCAAATGTGTTTGTTAGATATCAAAATTTTGATACTTGAGTCCAGTAGCAGTTTCTATCATGATAATTCTTTACAGAATAAATGTCAGTGCTCTTTACATTTTCTCCTTCAGTATGTGCCATTGCTGTTTTCAATTTCTCTTTTTTTCCTTGATTTTCCTTTCTTCAACTTCCAGTTACCCACAGAGTTTTAAATCCACTGGGGGAACACATATTCTTCAAGACCTGCTGGCCCAAAGTGCAGTTCCCAGAACAGAAGGGTAAACTAATTTTTGGACAATCATGACAGAGTAAAACATCAGATTAAAGTCATGCTACTGATGTGAAAGAGAGTTCAATGTGCTTTTCATATTGAGTTTGTCAAAAGCACTAATTTTGCCTACTGCAACAGTAGCAGCAAAATCAGGTAAACAAATCAGGTTTCTAGTCTCGTGGAATGACAGTATATAAAATACCCCTTTTTCAAAACCAAATTAATTAGAAAAGAAAAAATTAGCACTCATTATCCTCTTTTACATCAGTCATATACACTGAACCTTTTAAAAGTTTTATTTCCTAGCACCACAGCTATCAGATCATGCCAGCCTAGTTACAAATGCAGAACTGAAACTGCATAATACCTGATGTGACAAATACGGCATTGTCCTGTCAGTCACTTCTGAATCCCGTCAGCAGGCCTGCCATAGTAACCTCTGACCATGACTAAAATAGGCCACCTGAAATAGCGTACGTAGTTAGTTCAAACTGCAATGGGATTAAGAGGAATTTTCAATTTCAAGTGGAATTCCTACCAAAGGTCAAACTCTCCTGTCTCCACTTATCACATAGTTTTCCAAAAGCGCTGAAGACACATAAGTCTCACTTCAGAAGAGCAAAGTTCCCATTGCACTTACAGCAAAAGAACAGTCAAAAGTCATGCTGAATGCTGCAAAAACAAGTATGTGTGTTTTAGAGATAGAAGGAAGCATCTTCTGAGCTCTGTTACATGAGTGCAACCAGAATCTGTCAAACTGGTTTTAGTAACACAGCTGATGTCTGTTTTTCAGACACTGACAGATACCATGGACTGAAGGGAAATAAGTAGATGCCTACAAGATTTTGAACATACTTCATATTTTTTGAATGATTGATTCCTGTGGGAGTTTGGCATTTGACTTGAAATGCATTCAGAAAAAATTATTTCAACACTCATTTTTCTATCCGGAAAACTGAAATCCTTAATGAGTGCACTAAAAAAAAGTGCACATTTTAAAAGCCTTTTCATGAGTAGTACATTCGTCTTCCTGTGGTTTCTCTACATACATATATAACCCCAAAATATTTCCTGGTTTGTATTCTCCAAAGCTTAAAATGTCCATGGGTCATCTTGAGACAACTCCTAGTCAAGGATGAGTCAAATCAGTGAGAATGAGAGTAGCTACTACAAACACTTTGCTTGTTCACTGGACATCAGGCAGATGTGGGGATAAAACTGTCAAGTGTGAAAACACAAAGAGAAATATTGCTATTTTCTATTATTCACATTCTTCCCATGAGCTGTTTGCTCAGTTGCCATGGCATAGGCGGTGAGATTTCATAATTTTTCCCCTGCCTGCCATGTGCTTGTACAACAATGTGAATTTAATCAGTCCAGACAGTTGGTTGTGTTTTGTCCATGTGAGTGGAATAAAACTTTTCTCACCAGCTAAACCCACAAAGTATCTAAAAGCCATAAATAATCAGTAACTCTTATGACTTGCACCTGCTTGCTTTATTTGACCAAGGATACAGAAAGTCTCATATAATGAACAGCGTTCCCAAGCATTAATCACCTCTGATTGCTTATAAAAATCAAAGTGGATGTTACGTTTAAAATATCGGATGCATTATTTTCTTTCTTTCCTGCACCTAGATTTTAGTCGGGTCAATATTGCAGCCTTACCTCCCTCAGTAAAATCATCCTTGTTTCAAAAATATTTGACGGGGAAAAGGACATGTTCTGGGTAGCAAATAAATTTCTAGTTATCTATTAATCATAACAGATGTATTCTTCTAGTACATCCTAACCAGCAAAAGGAGGTGGGAAAGATACAATAAAATGGCTGGGGAGAAACTAGAAAGCACTGTAAGAGAGATCTCTGCCAAGCTTATGCGGAACCAAGTATGTGCCAGCTTGTACAAAACAATACAACTTTATTTTGTATAGCGTCTTTCATCCAAAGTGTATCCCAAAACCACTTTACAGGAGTTAAACAATACAGTTACAGAGATAAATAATAGCAGAGGGAGAGCAAAATTAACAGATATGTGCAAGTCAGAAAAGATATATTTTCAGCTGAGATTTGGAATGAGAGCTTTATAGGAACATTAGAGTGTTTTAGTTTTAGCGTTTTTCTAAACAGAGCTTAGCAATGTCTATAGAGATACAAATCAGAGTGAAAGTGGCAAATGCCAGGAAATTCAAAGGTATGGCTTCATTAAGTCCTGCAGGTTCAAAATTAAATTAAACCAAAATCAAAAGCCAACAGTGTGGTTTAAAAAGTAAGGCAGCCTCTCAATCTTTACACTTCTGGCTTTACGCCATTCATTCAGCTCTATAATATTTGTAGTTGGTTTCTTTGAATGGAAAAAAAAAAGAGGAAAAATAACATAATGGGGCCAAGCACTGAGTACTCTATGATGTAAATACGGTGCAGCTTTACAGATAATAAAAAGTGTACATCAGAGAGCAAAATTTGACCCAAAGTATCTTTCGTGGAACCTGGCAAGCAAATGATGTTGTCTGTTTGGTAACCAGGGCTCTAATCCTTAGGGGGAGCCCTGGTGGGTACAGAAGTTGCCTATTCAGTTCTCCTGAATTAATCAGAGCCTTGGTTGCCCACCAGTTCTGATGTTTTATGCTTAATAACAGCAGGAGAAGGATATTGCGAGGAAGGCAGAGTGCACTGACCTCAGGGAGGGTCTGTATGGGCACAGCAGTACATGGGTGCTGTTCTTTTGGTGGGACTGGTGCTTATATGGCAATTCCCTTTGTGGCGAACTTGAAAGCCTTTAAAGGAATGGGAAAAATTCAAATCCAAGATTAAAAAATAATCAATTACCTCTTGAGTAGACTAAACCAACAACAATCTGCAACAGAGCCTGAAAAATATTATGGTCTCAGTTGCTGGCTTGGAAACCTAAGAGAAATTTTTCTGCCTAAAGTGAAATAAGCTTTCTATGACTTATCTCAAAACATGGATGTTTGTAAAGGGAACTGATTCCACAAAGCCCTGGAAGAAGTCTCAATGCAATCAGTGGGGGGCAAATAATACGGTTCAATTCAACAGCGGCATAAGCGGTGAGTGCAAGTGAGCTGGAGAAGCATATGCCTCAAAGTGCATCAGCTTCCACTGAAGTCACATGCAATGAGCATGCAGAGGTTGTTTATAGCACGTGTATGAAAACCTGACCTGCAGCTGTAAAGGAAAAGACATAGCAAGTTCAGAGGGTATCAACAGAGGAAAAAAAAAGCCCCAAACAACATTATTTATTGATTGCTGGCTAACCAAATACCAATTTCAACAGGCATTGCCAAATTTGCTATTGTCACAGTATCTGGAGGTCTTTGTTTACACATTAGTACTCACACCTGTTTTCTAGCCTCTAGAGAACAGGTCATTTGGCACTATTGTTTTTGCCACTAGTAAATATTTCACAAAAAGGGGGTACTTATTTCTTGAGACAATATTCCAGAGTGCTTTACCTGATCTTGTAGTCGAGGCTGAATAGTTGTTCTTATCCCAATCCCCCCACTTTCTCTGAAAGCCCTTTCCTCAATCCATATGTTTCTTGTAGGTGTTCAGTGAATGATGACTTCATGTATAAATCAGTGTGCTGCTTCACATGGAAAACTCTATTTGCTGAGCTCATGACATTTTCTGCGTGTAGCAGCGGGAGCCAGCTGCCGTTGAGAACTGTATACAAAGGGCACATAAATTGCTGGGTGTCATGGAAAAATTTATGCACAGGCTACATGGTTTTCCATGCAAGTTTCTAAGTGTTTTGTATAGATGCAGGAAACAAACAAGTGTCTGTACAAGTCTCCACCTCAGTCATTGCTCATCTTGAAGCAGCAACAGGAATGAAGACCTGGGTTTTGTACAGCTCCCCAGTTTTACAGGATGGGTTAATAACATACTTGGGAAAAAAAAGTCCCTTTCTGCCTCTTGAGTTTTACATCTTTAATGTAATTTTCAAATTGTATTCTCTGAAAAATAACATAATCTCAAATTAAAATAATCTTCTTTAAAAAAAAAAGTGTCACACTGTGGGGAACGAGGCATTTCCACCATGACATTGTATAAACCAAGGCAGGGTACAAAATACAGCTGAAGCTCTATAAACCCCAGTAACTCTGCCTCCTCTGAGAACCCCTTCTGCAGATTTTCCTTATGTGTCCAGACATCACTTTCTTTTTTCATTGCAAACTTGCCATTTGTGCAACCTTTATTTTTGTACCCTTGCTAGTCATTGTAATAAATGGTCTTACTCTCTTTAGGCTTCACTCCTGCTTGTAACTTCTCACATAACTCCTTTCTCTTCAGGAGAAATACCAGAGTTCAGAATCAGCCAGGAAAAAATGGCCTTTTGATGAAACACGAGTAAACCAGATGCCTTATTTATGCTAGGTTCTTATGTACTAGTGTTTTGCTGTATGGATCCAAACATCCAGTGTGATTATGGGAAACCAGGGTGCCAACACTGCAGTAACTGCTGCAGCTCTGTGACAGACTCAGTCCTTCTGTCTGGAAAAGGCCTGATGGTGTGCTCTTGGGGTAGGCGAGTTCATATTATGAGGATGAGCTTTGCCCTAGTAAGTAATGCAGCTGTATCAACGTAGAGGGTTTAAAAAAAAGAAGTCATATGATTCTATCAAGTACAGTAATGGAAGCACAAAATACCAACTTAATTGGGAAGGTTTTATTATGAACCAGGATAGCCAAGTTACTTAGAAAAGCTAATAAAGTAAAAGTTATTTTTTCCCTCTCTCTCTGTGCGTGCATTCATGCATCTGTGTATATATTTACATAAAGAGTATCATATAAAAGTTAGCCTCACAGTATTTGTCAATACAGGATGTGAGTAAAGATAATTCTGTCACTTCAAAGGTTTCTTGAAATGATCAAGTCAAGATTAGAAAAACCACCATCAACTTTAACCTTCATCATGATTTGGTCTTGCTTTTGAAAGTACCTAATATTTTCTGGCCATCACCCCTATGTTATTTAAATGCTGGTAATCTTGTTCATGGCAATTTCAATAAGCCACAGCAGACATATAATGCTTCCTCTTTTAATAAGTGCAAAGT
This sequence comes from Nipponia nippon, assembly GCF_047370975.1. Classification (NCBI taxonomy): domain Eukaryota; kingdom Metazoa; phylum Chordata; class Aves; order Pelecaniformes; family Threskiornithidae; genus Nipponia; species Nipponia nippon. The sequence goes on along the minus strand of NW_028262290.1, from coordinate 102,600,831 downwards.
GAGTTATTGTCACAAAGCATATATATGAAAAAAGGATGTGAAAAGAGAATCCTGCCTAATCTCTGTAATAAGGGCTTGTGAGGGTGCTAACATGGTCACCTGAATTATGCATGTCTATTGTGTTCAAATATCATAAATCGATGCATGAATACCCTCCAAATCATTTTCAGTTCATGAACATTTATATACAGAGCTCTTGAGCACTGCAAAGACAATTAGTCATATTTGTATGCCGGAATTAATTGAGAGTGAGATGCGGGAGGCAGAAAGAGAGAACAAAGAATGCTTTTTGTCAGTTCTTCCAACTGACAGGGATAATTAGATATATGAAATTGAAATTCCTCAGCAGGGGGTTTCTGTTGACAATGAATTTTCTTTTGATTCCATTCTGTTATTCTTTTATGCTGTCATCTGTGGCAATTTGTTATTCAGCTTGAAGCTTAAAAAAGCAAAGCATTCCGCTTTTATGAGTAGATGATGTCAGTTTGTACACTGCTGGGAAATAGATATTAAATGTAATCTTTAAACTAAAAAAAAAAAAGAGAGAGGAAAATAAAATCAGTTAAAGAGACAGTGCTCTGTTTACACAGCACTCAGAGTAAAACTTTTGTGAGAGATAGAACTTGCTTTGATGTTTTTTAAAGTTGCTCAGGCTGCATTAATGTTTCAGTTGCAGTGCAAGACTGAGCTGTGCTGCGTGACGGAGTATGGACTCATTGCCGGGAATGCCCACTTAATACTCTTTTCAAAACACTGGACTTTCTCCTGGCAGACATCCCTGTAGTGTATTAACATTGTACTTTAGTCTGGATACAGACAGTATTTGTTCACATTCCCAAATCCAGCTCCTGACCAAAATGAAGTAAAAATAGGAAATATCCTTCCTCACCAGCACATGCAAACCTTCCTAGTGCTTCTGGTCCTAATTTGGCATTCACGGCCTGATTTTTGCACCGTAACTTCATCAGGTTTTTTAAAACTAGGGCAGATGCAAAACTGGCCCTTGGCTAAAAAAAAAAATAATAAAATCACTTTTTTCCTGCTTCAGGCAGCATCTTATCCTCTCACCTTCTTCAGAAAGGCTCATTCAGCGGGCATCATGAAAGCTTTAAAAAAAAGGTTAGCTAAAATAACTGTCTGCAAAATGTTGGTCTTTATGGTAAGAAATTTGCATGTTTACTTATTTTTTCCTCTGCGTGATTTTGACAGCATGTACCCATGTAAAAAACATACCAAATGTGCACACGCTCTACTATATAAGCCTATGCATACATATACTCCTAATAATCAGAAATGTGTATAAAATCTTAGTTTTTTTGGCAAGGGTTTTTACAAGCATTGCAAGGAACCTGGAGTATGAAAAACCCATAGTGTTCCACCTTCACCCTCCCCTTTTCACTGGAGCTGATCCATTGAGCTCTCCTGGCTTTCTTTTGCCTCTTTCCCTCCTCCAAAACCCCACGTTATTTGGCATTTGTTATTTTTCAGACTGCAATTTCTCCTTCAACAGGCATCTTGGTGACTGTGGCTTTATTATATTTTATTCTATTTTTTTGTTACTAAAGCAAAAAACCACACACAGTGTTATGATGTAGTATATATTCCAGTGAACCACTGTGAGTCTAACTATACCATACGGCATATCATTAAACATAGCAATATTTAACCCATATGTATTATCGCCTCTGCACCCTCAGAGCATTCTTTGCAGATGCAGTTTTATCTCGCACTTTATGGAAGAAGGCCCTGTTTAAGAAGCTGCGCAATCTTAGAAGTTACAATAGCTGAGAATATGGTTTGAAGGACTTCTCACACCAATGAGAGGCATGAGTGTCCCCACAGTGTCCCAGCAGTGACCTAGAAGGGGCACCCCATATAAAAATGTTAGGCTCTATTCAGTCTTACGCTCTCTCTATTGCGACTCATTAAGGATGCTGCTTGTGATGGCAGCTTCTGTAACCTGGCACATGTCCACTGGGAAATGCATTGATGCCATCAAATCACTTCATGAAGATAAATTTATTTGGTCACTACTGACCTTTGATGAATTTGGACTGGTGACTCAGACTTTAAAGACTCTGTACTTTTGCTGCCTTCCTACCATCCAAACACCAGTGCAAACACTGTATTTGCAAGTTTTTTAGCCTGTCCTTCATCTCAGCCTCAGTTATGTTGGGTTTATCACCTACCTGCAGACAGGTTTAAAAAAGATAAATAGAAGAGTCTACAATAGATATTATAGACAAGTTTGTGTTCAGTTCAGTAAGCCAGGTGGAAGCAATTGTCTACCACATATAGGACACCATGTACCTCAGCTTTGCTGGTCAGGTTCGTTCAGTAAGGACATATGTATTATGCAATCAACTGCAGAGGATTTGTCCCCCTTGCATGCCCCTGAGGCATGCCTCATGCTAGCCCAGGATCTTTTGGGATTCAGCAGGACTCTGTGAAGGTGGATTGCTGGAGCCAGGAAGCATACCTATGGAGCCTCTCAGGGGAACTAGGCAAAAAAAAAATTATCTTTCTTTCTAGGTGTGAGGCATAATATGCTCAGCCATGTTCTGGAAAATTCTGTGTCTTAATATTTATTCTTAGAAGGAGGAAGAAGTGTCTTTAGAATCTAAACAGTAAGCGAATGGCCTTTTTCAAGACTGTAACTCTGCGCAGAGGCATCTAATTGCTGCTTTCAACATCTACATCCTTTACTGGTCTAAGCACAAAACGAATTTTTATTTTTTTATTGAGTAAAAAATGTAAGTGTAGCACAAACTCAAGCCTCAAATGCACCTTCTAGCATTGACAGAAGACTTGCCTTCACAATGTGCATTTCTTAAAATCAAACATGTTGATTGGGGATGACCGAGATCCAGATGTGTTAATATTTGTTGGTGTTCAATGACCATCAAAGCATCAAACCCCCACTGTACTCTGAGAAGAAAACCAGCAGGTAAACATAAAACTTGATTATTTCATAATCATGATTTTTTCCCTTTTTTTTTTAAACCAACGAATAGTACAGCATGGAAATTTTAGAAGATTCTCAAGACTTAAAGAAACTAATACTACTGCCAAAGCAGTATATATAGTTTGTTCTGAAAAACATACACACATCACCTACTCTGAAAGGCTGGAGGTTTGTAAAACAGATCTTGTAGCTTTAGTGAAACTTGTTGATTTCAGAATTTTTTATGGTATGTAGCACCGTATTTTGTTTTCCAAAAATATCAGCACTTTGTAAGATAAAGATTTGGTAAAGATACTAAACAGGTTTGATTTCTTATTGCCTTTTAATTGCTTTCCCTCATCCATGCTAACTGAAGGGAGTCAAGTTAATGCAAAAGAATGGCCTAGATTTTAGTTATGAGCATGTTTTTCATTACAGATAGATAGCTATTTCTTTTACCTGTATATAATGTAGCTCACGCCACAGCTTGCTTGATAACTGTGATCAGTGCTTGGGATCACTGATTTAAAAAACCCTTTCTCCATCAGAGAAGATTCGGTTTATCAGGGCTGTGCTCTTTCATCTGTATTTTGCTTTGTAAAATGAACTACATGGGCAGAATAGATGTTCATATGATCTTTCTCAAGAGCAAATTAAATTACTATTGCATGGCTGCTCCACCACAAAAGAAGGGAAGTTATTATTTGAGGCCTTCCTTCTCACATCCAAATATCATTTTGTAAGTCAATTGGTAAAGTACGCAGCATTATATGATACTCTAGCTTATCACAAGGAAAGGGTCACACAGATTTCCCTTTTACATTTTCTGAAAGCTACATGTCTATGACTAAAATAAACCCCTGAAGCTTACTCTTACGGTTATTTTATAGAAGAAAAAGAACCATATGATAAGTTAAATGAGTGTCTCCCTTTTTTGCTGTTACTGTGGATGTGCTGAGATACCCTGCTCGCAGCTGCAAATACTGAATTACTTTAAGTTCTGGCAAGTGATTGCCTCTACGCCTTTTGCCAGATAAATAATCCCATCTCTTTTAGATCGCCAGCTTCATTCCTGAAGTGCTTTCCTCTCTCATTCTCATTCTTCTTGCAGCACGTGTTCCTCTGACTGGGGAGAGGAACAGTGCCTGGCTGGGCACTGGCAAGGGCACAAGAGCTGAGGCTCATCCCCTTCAGAGAGTTTCTTGCACTGCATTGGCCCAAAACCTCAGCAAGTGGTTTGGGGTGCAAAATCAAGGGGATTTGAACCTCTTCAGCTTTGCAGCAGGTGCTGTGGTGATTGTTTTGGTAAGGCTTAAGGGATGCTCTCTTCTGACCCACTGTTTGGCAACCTGAAGCTACGCACTGCAGTAAGGATGCCTGCATCATTACCAGTGCTCTTCATTTGGTGTTGCGACTCTACTTTGGAGTGAAGGATATTAATTACTTCAGCTTTTCTCAGCGTGTGCTGCATCCAACTTGCTTCCAGTGTGAGGTGATGCTGGGCCCTAAATGATTCACGTCTTCCTCACAGAGAAGCTGAGGAGACTTTGGAGGAATGAACACTTAGTGATGCTTTAGGATAGCACCAAAATGTGTTGACCATCTAGGGAGAATTACAGTGCTGCTGTACCTAGATGATGTGTTTGTGAGAGAAAAGATTTCATTTACCACTATATCAATCCCTTCAGCTTTCACTAAGAATACACTTATTGCAACTAATTCTGGGATTGTTTCACCTTAACATATGTGTTTCTATTTGTGAGTATTAAAAGAGGTAACGTTCATCTGAATTGTCTGTTTATTGCAACCATTTTCATAGTTTTCATTTTAGTCCCTACACTGGTAGATAAATACAGGCTAGCCCCCTTTCACCCCTACAATGTGTCTCTTTTCTCATTAAATTCTAACCACTCACACTTTCTCTATAAAATCTATCAGTCCTGATCAGGGCAATTCCTGCTTCTTCAGCATGACCTGTGAAACACACCAAACTCTCTTTTTTTAATACAGGGGGTGGGGGAAAAGGTGTGAGGGACTTATTTTCCTGCACCTCTACTTCATCTTGATGAGATTTGTGCCAGATGCTACATTTCATAAAGTAAACACCCAAGCACGTCTTCTCACTTCATAATTACGTGCATATATTCTCCACATAATAAAACTAGAATAAAATCACTCCTCACTCACAAGTAGTAAATCAAGCAAATGGTGAATTAAGTTTGTCTGATGAATGCTGCTCTTTATAAAATTAAGCTGTTTACAACACGCGGTTCATCTTCTTTTACACGTTTAATGATTTTATTGCTTAGTATTTGTTCTATTATTCCATTATTGTTCTGTTATTGTGCAAGGAAGAAAGAAGTTAGATTTCTGTGCTGTGGTTGTTAAAATCATTCTTCTTTCAATTTCTTTGAAATGTAGGACCTTTGCTGTTTCCCCCCCAGATTACAAGTACAAAATTCATGAAATGTCACTCTTATATGTCCATCATATTTTTTTTCTCTAACACAGATGTAAATGTTCTGATGTACTCCTTTGTGATCTCCGAAGAAAACATTGTGTTATGGAAAATAAGGTGTTTCGCACAAAACAGGAAGTTTTGCTTTGTTTTCAGTTTTAAACTTTTTTTCAATAGCATCAAAAGTATTTTCAGCTGAAGCATTTGCAGATAAGTACTTTGCTAGTTTTCCATTTCAAACTTTTCTCCTTTGAAACATGTGAATGACACCAAAGCAATTCAGTCAACTTCAGGAACACTTGCAAAATATTTGCCTGAAAGTAAGAATGGATTTAGCCCCCAAAAGACAATTTCAATTATACTTTTTCCACTTCTCCTTGGCCTGGAGCCATGCCCGGGTGGTGGCCTGTGCCCGTACTGGGGAGCGTGCGTGCAGCACCATATGCTTACTAGGACTGTCTGGAACCAGCAGACTGAAAGGAGACATTTCTACCTTGCGGGGTGATCAAAATTTCAGGTGGATGAGGAACCAGCACTGGAGTAAATCAGAGGAAAGAAAAGTAATTGATGGAGGCCAACAAAAAATGTGGTGACTCCTGCTTGTGGAAGGAGAAGAAACCTCTCCTGAGAGCTGAGATGAACGCACTGGTGGCTCTGAGATCCCCAAGGGGAAAAGTGAAGACCCAGCTGGACAGTGCATGGGCAGTGAGGTTGTCTGAACTTGGAAGCAGGCAGGATGGTAGCCCAGGCAAGACAGCAACCTCAGGGGTGCTCGGAGGTACCCCCACACCCCAAAAGCTGCTGCCACATGGGTGAACAAGAGGACCTGTGGGATGAGAGGATGACAGAACAGCAGTTGACACAGGTGTCACTTGCACCTTTGGGATCTCCCCTTGGAGCTATATGGGCAGCCCTCTCCCTACCACTCTTCCTTTTGCCCTTGTCTCCTCTACCTGTGAAGTCTGGCTACAGTGGGTTGACGGTGGCTTTGGAGATAAATGAAAGCAAGGCTGGGCCAGCTGGCAATTTTTTGCAGTTCAGTTTGTGGTCTCTGTGAATAACTTGCCCTTAAGCCTCTTTTTTCACTGTAACCAGTGGAATTATACATACAGCATTAAATGCAGTCCTCTGCAAAGGATGGGGCAGTACACAAGTTCCTAATCTTTTGAAGTTGTAGGTGGTACACTGTCATCCACACATTGTTGTATTTCACCCCATCAGAAAGGAGAGGCATGAAAAGTTAAGGAGAATCAGAACTGAAATCTATTGCAGAAATTCCCAAGTTTCTTCTGTGACCAAAACCTATTCTGCTTCCCACAAGAGCATAGCTTTTATATATTAGCAAGCAATTATGCTGCTTTTAAAAAAGCCTGGAAAGATTTTCAGAAACAGAAAATATGCAAGTTATTGTAGCCTACGGCTGGCATTAACTTGCACAATGATAATTTATATTTTATGCGGGTTTTATTTTTATACACCTGCTTTTCTTTGCAATTCATAAAATATTGATATCAAAGGAATTGCTCTGTCACAGAATTTATAATCCTAACTGAGAGGTTCACATCAGTGCCTTACAATCTTTTAATCTTTTCTGATATCAAAGGTAATTTCGGGGACGAGGGAAATATGTAAGTTGAAAAAAAAAAAGAATATAGTCGTATTTCCTAATTATCGTAAAGATATTATGTATTTATTTCTTAACTGTTTTTCTAGTCTGATCCATTACCTGTCAGTCATTCACACTGTGCTTTTTTTTTTTTTTTGGTCCCATTTTTATTAATGTTTGTAAAAAGAAAGTTTTAGGATGAGACAGCAGGCCAGCAAACCTGCCACAGCTGAATGACAGCCAAGAGACAGCAGTGTTTGGAGTTTTCCTTGCTTTGGTTCTTTGCTTGTGCTCTCTGAGGTTTCAAAAGCCCATAAGGAGCCCTCAGTCAGGCAAACTGCTGCTTCCCCCAGTGTCCCTGCCAGAGGCTGGTGCTCGCTGCAGTCTCTGCCCCTCTGGGCTGGGAAGCATGTTTGATTTTTCTGTGGTGTGACCCCACATTCAATTTGGAGCTCCCATTAGGGAAGCCAGGTACACCAGATCCCTTTGCAGCTCTCCTCACACCCCCGATGGTAGTCAGCATTGTGTACGAGGGGTGTGGAGGGAGATGGGGGTCTCTGCAGCAAGCTGTGGGTCAAGAGTCAAGCATCCCGCATGCAAAAAAGCCCCAGGTGCAGTGAGGGTACCTCTGAATCACTTAATTGCAGTAAGGCAACAACGCTTCTTGTGTGTTTACACAGCAGGGTTTATGCAACATCTGAGCACTGGTTTCATGCACCCCTTGGCAGGCCAGCTCACTAAGACCAGCGACCGACCCCTGGGTCCCTGCTCCACTGGGACTGCCGGCAAGCGGTGGGGTCTGTACGGCGGGGCAGGGTCGGGGGGAAAAGTGTGCTCCCAGCCACAGGTCCAGGGTTATCTTGCAGGGCAGGTGACGGCAGATGTTAATTTTCAGATGACCTCCCATGGCTGTATCGCCTCCAAGCCCCTGCTCCCCAAGCCAGCAGCGCTATGCTTTCAATTCCCTCATGTGTGACCCAGCAGCCTGTATCATCTTACAGGGAGTGAATAGGAGAGTGAAGGGCAGGCTGTGTGGTCACTGTTTTCAATATCCCTCCCGCTAGCCATTACATCATCCAGCTACTCTCTAAGAGGATTTTCAGCAGGCTTGGCTTCGTTATTAAAATAGTAATTAATTTTTTCCTCTTCACAAAACCCGAGGACCTTCAAATGGAGGCCTCAGGAGCGAGGGCAGCTTCCTTTTGAAAGTGGCCTTTCTAGAAGCCATAATCGGCTCTCCAACTTTACAGTACACATGTTCCCCAGTAAATGTGATTAAAGAGCCACACAAAAAACCCCTTGCAGAAAATTAATTCAGTTTCCAGAATAAAAAGTTTGATAAAGTTGTGCAATGCTCCAATGACAACACATAATAGAAGTGCAGAGTTTTATCCTCTTGAAGGATAAATGAGCGGCCAGAAAGGTCTGGTAGTTCCCAGAGTAAAAACATCTGCTACAGCTAATTCACTTTAGCTTTTGATTGTAAAATTCATTAGCCATATCAGGCAGCTGTAGTTTCAAACATGTTGCTAGGAAGTACAGTTTTACAGGCTGGGATGCCGTTTGTTCTCCCCAGCAGTGGCGAGGTAGCATGAGTGCCCGGTGAAACGCAACCTCCTGCAACCCAAAAATAAGGGCTCGAGTGGCGGGGGAGGGAGGGAGGGAGGGAGGGAGGGAGAGAGGGTGGTCAGGAAGCGTAGGGCTGAACGCAAAGAGGTGCCAGGCGCCATCAAGGCCACGCTGGCTGGTGCTCCCTGTTGCCAGATCAGCACCAGCTGAAGGCTCCAGCCTTCCTGCAGGCTTGGGAAGGAACTGGCTTTGTGGATTAGAAAGTAAACAACGTGCCCACGCATAGTATGGCAGTGCATTTCACTACTCTCTTCTACAGTGCTTTTTTTACAGATTGTATTAAGCATACAGTATGAAGTATATTTTATGGAAAAGTGTTTCCACATGTTGTTTAGATAAAGAGATGAACCCCAAGTGGATTTAAAAATACACACATGCACATATATATGTATATAAGTCTGTGTATTTTTGAATTTTAAAATGCATATTTATTCCTATTCCTATTCCTATTCCTATTCCTATTCCTATTCCTATTCCTATTCATTTATATTATTTATATTATTATAAATATTTTATATTATTATATATTATATTATTGTATTACATTATATATATTATATTATTATTTTATATATATAATATATTTTATTATATTATTTATTTGTTATTAGATATATATGTATCTAATGTAAGCCAGGAAAAAACAAGAAAAAACTCTTCCCAATTAATCCTGATAGAAGATTATTTTAATCTGATATCTGAATCTGGAAATAAAGTTACAATAGCAAGTATGGCACTCCAGGCTTCTGACCAGCATCCTGTCAGCCTTTTTGGTGCACACTGATCATAGTCCTCCTAACTCATACCTCTTGTTACTTGGGTTCAGTTTAAAAAAGCAGCTAATATGAAGTGGGAGTCAGGGACAGAGAAATTGTGCCTATATGTCAATCAAACAATGATTACTCTATACTGGATGAACTTTTCAGTTCCTAGAGGGACGTAAAAAATGATTTTTTAAGATTGTTATGCCCCATAAGACTAGTGATGGCCAACAAGTGTTGATTTTTGCAGGCCAGAAAGATTGCCTAAACGCCTGTCAAGCCACCTCTGAGGGTAGTTAGTGCTGCAAAAATATTGTCCCTCAAGAAAGAGTGACAAACTGACACCTGTGTACCCATTTCTCCCTTTTCATAGCTCACAAGGAATTATGCAGGACTGGCACCTTAGGGACATGAGGGTGCAGGGACAGTCAGCTTGGTGATAATAAACTCACTTTGATTAAAGCTGATTCCAGCACAACAATTTTTGTGTTGTTAACTGGGAAGGATAGAAGTTGACACTTTTCTCCATTGCTACATGAATATAGGGGAATAGGGGAACTGTTCTAAATAATCTGATAAATTCACTCAGTTTTCCTTCTCACAGTCATGATATTTTCTCGTTATTGGGAATGTTCAAAGCTTCACTGATAACAAAAGCCCAGTGAGGACCAATCTTCCCCGTGGCAAGATGCTGGTACTGGTGTAAATACACCATCCTTTGGAATTTTTCTACCCATTTCAGCTTTCACCTGACTCATAACTGATGTGCACTGTGCACACTGTTTACCATCTTTGCTCCTTTATTTAGAGGAAAACACCAGAAAGCTGCTTCACTCAACCTGTGTGTAGAGTGTATGCCTTTCTTGAAGAAGGGAGGATGATAGGTCTAACACCAATGATTAGGGTCTAACACCAATGATTAGGGTCTTGATCAACAGTCATATTGATCAGCCTTTCTGGCTGGGTATGAACCTCCTTTTCCAGTACACTCTTACTTGAAAAATGATTCAGGAAAAAGCCTATATGTTCTGACCTTTTTTCCCTTTTATTTATTTATTTTTCAGCTCTGAAGACTCCCTTGAGCTCTGATTAACTTCAGAGGCATACTCATAGCAAACACATGCTATGGATGATCTCTGCTGAATAATGTATGTCTGGAATGGGCAAGGTAATTTTGACATATAAGCAGAGATGTTCAGCTTCATACAGAATCTATGGACATGTGTTGCTATTAAAAGCGTTGTAACATTGTCAGTTCTGCAAATTATCCACACAAATCAAGGATACAGTTTTATAGGCATGACCCCCATTTTTCAGTTAGCTTCTGTTACTGCACTTGTATTTTGTGGTGGTGTTTTTTTGACTGAGCATTGACTCATATTTGCTTGCATTTCTTCTCTTTCCTATCTAGGGTACTTACTGTGGGCACAGTTGGTGTCCAGGTCCTCGCTGCATTGCCCTCTGTCATGGTTTAACCCCAGTCAGCAATCAAGCACTACACAGCTGCTCACTCACCAACACCCCCCCGCCCCAGTGGGGTGGGGGAGAGAATCAGAAGGGCAAAAGTAAGAAAACTCATGGGTTGAGGTAAGAACAGTATAATGATTGAAATATTATAATAATAATAACAACGATAATAATAATAACAGTAACAAATAGTAATGAAAAGGAAAACAACAAAAAGAGAGAGAGAAAAAAAACCCAGGAAAAACAAGTGATGCTACTGCTCACCACACGCCGACCGATGCCCAGCCCGTCTCCAAACAGTTATTGCTGCCCCCTGGCCAAACTCCCCCCAGTTTATATACTGAGCATGATGTCATATGGTATGGAATAGCCCTTTGGCCGGTTTGGGTCAGCTGTCCTGGCTGTGCCCCCTCCCAGCTTCTTGTGCACCTCCTCACTGGCAGAGCACGGGAAGCTGAAAAGTCCTTGACTTAGTGTAAACACTGCTTAGCAACAACTAAAACATCAGTGTGTTATTGCATTATTCTCATGCTAAATCTAAAACACAGCACTATACCAGCTACTAGGAAGAAAATTAACTCTATTCCAGCCAAAACCAGGACATCATCCCTTATGTCCTTCTCAGAACTAAGCTGCTGTGTCACTCTGGGTACTCCTGGTGCTGTCCCTAGCTGTGGAGAGAGGGGAATTTGATGGCAGAGGTTGGTTTTCTCCTGCAGGCCTCTCCTTTTGTTTTACATATACTGTTCTGGACACCATTCACAATCCATTCACTTACCTTTAATTGAGCATCCATCTAGGTCTGCACTTCATTCTGTGACTGAAGCTTTTATTCCCTTTTAATTCCTGTTAATGTCTCAGGTGCCATTCACTGGGTGCTGCATCAAAATAAATAAATAATTTATAAAATAAATAATTAATAAAACAAACACTTGGTCACACTTCCAAAAACACCGCTTTCTTACATGGACTATTCTCAACTTTGCTGGCAGCCACTTAATTTTGCTTCTGACACTAAAAATGGCTACACAGTACCTGAGGTGTCAGGTGAAAATTAAATAAGACTCCTTTGTCTCACACACACAGAATTCTGTGCCTCTCTCCTTATAAGGGGATAAAGAAAGAAATATGTAAACCCCCTTGCTATTTTGAAGACTGAAGCTGATTTTAATCCACAGTTTTCCTGAGCTGAAAAAGCACACAGTGTCTACTGCAGAAAAGCAGAAGCTGCATTTTCCTGGATGGTGGGGCCCAACATGCTGTATTTATACCATGATGTCCGACAGCTCCTGTGCTGCAATGCTGTACAAACTCAACTCCCCTCCTCAATGCAAAATAAGATGGAAAGAGGGTGGATTTGGACTGAGCAAGCTTCACTGTATATACTTCTCTACCATTTCACACTAGTGCAAATCATCACTTTCTGCTCATATTCTACATAGGCAGGATGGATATGTATTTTTATTTTTAAGTCATAAACAGTGCTAAACAATCAAGTTACATACCCATGCAGTCTATGCTGTGGAACAAAGACTCTGCCGGGAGACCCTGCTAACCTTCCTGCTGCATATACTTAAGCTGCAGCCTAACTCCATGATGGGAAGCAATGGAGCCATGTATCACCCCCCATGAAACTTAGTTCCCTTGCAAAGGAAACCCAAAGACACAAGGGAAAGGGTTGAGTGTTTTGGAGCATTCCAACAGACTCGTGATGAGTACGATCATGGGCCAGGACTACAGGAGTCCCCATAAGGCACACTTCTCTCACAGAGCAGTCTCAGAGTGGATTCCCACTGCGAACTACCATCAATCAGCACAGTTCCTCTAAAATAAAAATGGTTATACTAATAAAATTGGACTTTTTTCACCCCTATAAATATTCACGCCTTTCCATTTTTTGTGCTAGCTGTATTTGATTCCAAATACAAAAGTATTCTCTCTGTAGCACTGATTTTCAATTGTTTTTAGAACAATTGCAGGCTGTCAGCTAAGGATCTTAGCAATAAAATGCAAAAGGAAATATTTAGTTGCTTTTGTGGACATAGTGACACAAAAGTTTGGGCATCTATTTACTCTACTGTTTTTACAATCTGTAGAAGACATGGCAAATGCTTGATGCCACAGATGCACCCCTTATAGTGGACAAGTCTAAAACTTTAATACTACCTCTTTCTTCCTGTTATATTGTACCTACATTTGATTTCTGTAATATTACAGAAAAACTTCAAAGATGTCTAGATGACAGAAAACTGCTACCTCAAAACCTGTTTTATTCATATGATTGGTAATGTGTGTTCAAATGAACTGAACTTCATTATGTCTCTCATAAACTACAGGATGAATTAAAACTGAGCCAGGGAAGCACATTTATAGCTAATCTACATTGACATTGCTTCACTGCTATCAGTGAAGCCATAGTAATTAATACCTACTGAGTATCTGCCCTAAGGTTTACAAAATGTCTTTTTTTGTTGTTAAATTTGAAGAAAATAATTAAACATGCAGGATTATTTTACTTATCATCTTCTACTAAAATATTGGCTCTAAACAAGGACATTGGTGGCTTTCACACAAATACAGGCTTCTTTAAATTTTCTTTCTCTACTCCTTCCATCCTCTGGAAGAACCACATCTAGTCCTCAAAGGCAAAGAAAGCAGAGCAACGCATGTATATAGATAGATCAGTGTGACATACTGTTTTATTATAGTCTGTGTTCTCAAATCTGTCCTGTGCATCACCCAAGCCACTGGTGACTCTTCACAATCAGGTGGCATGGGTGTTCACAAAAGTTTCATAGTTGCATGGGAATCACAGCATGAAAATGAGCAGATGTTGCGAGGCACTTCTTACAACTTATTATTCATATTGCAGCAGTTCCAAGAGACCATGTTCTGACGGTGCTGGATGTAGTACATCCAGTCACTAAATACTTCCCTAGAGTGCAACGGAAGACTAGTAAGTGTCCATGTAAAATGAAGTCTGCTCTAATCAGCACACCTTGAATGTGTTTATGTATTCTGGACCACATCTCTACCTTTGGAAGTCTCAGTAAGACAGACACTAACTCTCATCCTATTTTCTGTGAATCGTTCTTTTAAAAAGTAACATCGGGAAGTGCTCTTGTGACCAGCCTACCAAAGCTGTTTTTTCCCCCAGGCAAGTGGCAGCCTCTTCCTGCCTACTGCTGCAGTTTTGGTGGCCAGGGTGGAGGACTGCACTTCACTTATTCCTACAGAATTATATCAGCTTTGAATCCTGATCCTATGTCTCTGGAAATCCACTGGATGCCCAAGTAAGAAGAGGTTCTTCTAGGAATGGCACCAGAAGAAAAGCAAATAAATGAGCCTGATCCTTTCTCAAGGTTGTGAATTTAAAAGACTGACAGAAACACTTTCTCTTAATTTGCCAACTGAGCAAGTTTGGAAAAGGTTCTTTTCAGCACAAAGTTTATCCACTTTACAGAAAATAAAAAAAAAGCTTTAAATAAGCTTCAGGATGTTAACTGGAATTCCTTTATTTTGCTCTGGTTTTCCCGCTTTCTCTTTTACAGGAAACAAATACTTCAAATGGGACCAGGTTGTGCTCTCAAAACTGATGGTCAGCGTAATAAAAGTTGAGCAGTGAGATGGTGCTCATGATAGAAAGAGTTTATTGCCAAATTTATTTAATCTGCTAGGTCCCTTAAAATAATGCATATGCCTGCTCACTGCAATTAACTGCATGCTATCATTGAAGACAATTCTTTTTTTTCCCTTGATGATTTGAGAAAATATACATGAAGATGATTATGACAAAGATGTCAAACAGAACAATAACCTGCACAGAGCAAAACTAGACTTGCAGTGCAAGAGGATTACAAAATACATACCTTTCTAATGCTTATGATATTTTTGTCTCACGATACTCACGTGCTAGGAATGAAGAGCAAAATAAGACTGTGATATTTATAACTGAAAAGCAGTGGAAACCGTGACTTCTAACAGGTATCTGCATTAATTTTGATTATTTATTTGAAATTAGAAGCCCAAATTTGAATGATTTATCAGGATACAAATAAAATTTTCAATTTCAGATTTATGTAGGTTTAACAGTAAGAAGATTGTAGCTGCAAGGATTTTACAACTAAATTGCAGAGAAATGAAAGAATTTAACAAGATTAAACAACAGCTTTAGTTAGAAATAACCCTTTTTGGGCTCTCAGGAGAGTTGAGGGGTGATATCATCAATGACCCGCTACACAAGTCTCTGCAACGTAAATGCTTACAGGCTCTTACTGTTTCCTTGGAAAGCATATTGCATCATGCCTATGACAAAAACCTTCTTGCTAAGTAAAAACAACCCCACCTCTGAAAATACATTATTTTTCATTATATATATATATATATATATATATATGAAAATAGCATTACACATGAGCATAACAGTTAAAAGTGTATCTCAAGATTTTTCCCTTCAGTATCTAACTGACAATAGTAATTTTCTTTTTTTTAAACTTTTTCCATAGGGTACCACCACATTATGGCCAAAACCCCATAGCTTAATTTTACTTGCTGAGAGCAAAGAGAAAATCTTCCCCAGCCTGACTGTTTTTTGTCCCTGGTGATTTTAAAGAGTGCACTTTTTCTTCTTAAATACGATATAAAGTCTGTATTATTTACTGTGGAAGTTTCCACTATTGAAATAATGATTTCTAATATAATTGAGTGAGAACATTCTGTTTCCTAGCAGACAGAGGTCCTGTGCAACCTTGCACATTTAAACAAAATGATTACCAGCAATCACCTACTTGAAATTCCTCCAAGGGTTTTTGTGTAGAGCATATGAATACACGGGAACAAAGACAAAATACACATTTTGTTCTATTTTAGTAGTTCTACTTAGATTTGAACTGGGAAGCTGCAGAACCGGGAACGATCATTTTGTTCCATTTTTCTGAGTTTAACTAAATAAGTTAATTGCCCTAAGATGGAGATCTTGGGATTTACTTGCATGAACTGTGGCAACACAGTACGTGAGTTGCACACAGAAGTAACTACAGAATCGGTTGTGAGACACATGGACAAAATCAAACAACAGTTGGGAATAATTACACAGGAATATCTATGCATTTTAAAACTCTCTTTTTATCTGGGAGACTAATACATGCCCAGGTGGCTAGAATGGGCCCAATCCAAATACTCCGGGACTTCAAAAGTGTTGCCTGGGTAGGGACTGCAGAACTTGCTGCCGTGCATCTCAGTGATCAGAAATGAAATGAAGAACGATGGCACTGATAGAGTATGCTGAAAGTGGGGGTGCAATCCTTTCAGAAGCTCCATCTCTAGTGCTCAAATTGGAAGGAGGAAGGACAGTTTAAGAAAGCTTTCAAAAGCATATGTGCCAGCTGGAAGTCAAACCTTGAGGAATAAGAGCACTCTGTCTTTAGTTAATATTCCTGTATCATTCCTTTGCTTCCACCATGTATTTCCATCAGCAACACATTTAAGCAGAGATTTAGTTTTGATTAATGTTGCTGGGATCTAAGCATGTGCTTAAGCCTTAAACACATGTTAAATCGAGTTAAATTCTCCCTTAGCTACAGGGCTGCTGAATCCTGGCCTTTTGGCATATCCTCTCCCAACAGCTGATAGCACCTCTGTTCCCGGCTATTTTAGCCTAAGATAAAAAATTATGGAGCTGAAAGTTTTACCTATGTTGAACATTTTGAAGCATGCTATTAGCATTTGATTTTTGTTTCTTTTCTTTTTTTTTTTTTTTAATTTACTGGTGATGATACATTTTATTTGTCTGGGAAAAGTACTCCTAGTTGCATTATATTCTTTATCCCTGCATGTGCTTATCCCTTTGCTTCTCCCACAAGTAGCTAGTATTCAGCCTGTCACAGGTACATGAGGCTAATAGTTCAATCACCAGGGAGAAGGAGGGGAGGAAGATGAAAGGGCAGGAAATGGCTGTCATGGCCCCAAAGGAAATATTTGTAGGAAAAGGAGCACAACAGCAAATAAAGTGCTAATTAATGTCCAATTCCAGCACTGATATACGGACCACAGCAGTAGGCAAAACCCAGCCTTCTGTTCCACTGGCTGCTCAAGAGCTTTTGTGTTGTAGCTCTATGCAAGCATGCATCTGCAAGTTTTGAATTTATAAAATTTTTCAATCCTCTCCTCAATACATGTTTTGTGTTTAACTGAGTTTTCGTTTTCATTGTTTTTGTGGATTTCTTTTTTCAATTAATTTGACTGAGGCTAGTTTGTCTGTGCTGATGCTGACTTGTTCGGTACATCCTGAATTTATAGTAGAAAACACTCTAACTGGAAACATTCTGGGAGGTGTGGTGGGACAAGGGCATATCTGATAAACTGAATTACAAAAAAAAAGAGAATGAGTTAGGAGATTAAACTCTCCCAGGCCTAATGGGGCTTTCATGGGAAACACTGGACCTCACTCTCAAATTTGGGGATCTGAAAAATACAGTGGCACTTATGGTACTAATTTACTGGCTTTGTCCAGCAGAAGGTACTGAGAGTGAACCTTCTATTGGGGAACATAATAGCAAAAGCAGCACTGTTTTAATGAAACACAGCCATCGGTACGAGGAAATGACTAAATCTGTTGTTAAAAGAACAAAAATGAAAGTTGAAACTCACAAAGGAATGTCATGATGATCAATTATTTCTGGTGTTTAGTATCTGAGAATCACATCTTAAGGTAAAATGTTATTTGCTGATGACTGAATGCCAGAAATAATAATCTGACATTAAGCTTTTGTGAATCTGACCAAATGAAAGCCTAAAAAGGGAATTTATAGGGCAGAATGCATTTGTTTCAATAATGCACAGCTTTTAGAATATAAATGACTGAAATATTACTCATTACCCTGTAATCATAAAGGGAACACAATAGTTATTAAATAAAAAAAAAAATCCCTCATTGAAATATAGTTAAAGATACTGAGAGTAGACAGAAAACTTCAGAGCCAGAGTGGAAAGACTATTTTTGCTTTACAATGTTGCCCATGGGATCTTTGTATGGACACAGAGTGGGACATTACTTATAGCACAGCACATATTATAACTGTTATGTCCAAAGAGGTTGGAATATCAGCTGACCCCATGGGCTTATGACAGGGGGACAAGGGAGAGGTTCTCCATGTGAGGTGCTTTCTGTAGAGGAGACACCTTCACAGTTACAAATCACGACAACAGTCGAGATGCAGCTATGGAAATAATTTTAATTCCACAAGCTTTTGGAGGCTTTATGTGTCCCTGATCCACACTATCAGACTGGTCTGAGATTAAATTCTTTGACGTGAGCCAGAAACTGTGCATTGTTCTGGCATGCCATGCCAGCAATCCTACAAGCAGCGACCACGTCTCTCCCTTCAATTGCTGGCCTTGCCAAGTGCAGTGTTGGCATGGCTGGAGGTCCCTGCTCTCATTGGGACAATCCCTCTGCTCCCAGCCCTGCACTTGTGGTCAGCCACAGTCCTGCTGGAAGGTGCCTGCCTGGGACCTGACTATGAACTGTGGCTCTTGCATGTGTTGTATTAGCATAGAACGGAGCAGCTGCAGGATGCGGCTGCTTGAGTCTTAATGAGGTCCCGAGATGAGGCTTTGCCATGCTGTTTCTGTCTCAAGAAAGTGTCTGCAGTGGAATGGTAACAACAACCTTGCCCCAGTTTTTGCTGTGCATGATGAAGATGGGAAGTTTTAAATATAGATTTCCTATAGTTACATATTTATACTGATATTATGTTCATGTAGCAACATATGTTTATAATTTTACTCTCAGTCACTAGTTGAAGCTGGTCTTGTAGATCTGGCTTTTCACAGTCTTACATATTAAGTCATGATTTGTTCCTGTGTGTAGGTGTGTGTGAAGCAGTGGCCAAGCAAGAATGTTATCTGATATTTTTAACCCTTTCTTGCTCACATGTGAAGGACTGTAGAACTTCCGATTCCCTTGGGACCACTTGTGTTACCTGCTGTAAAGCACTACCTATCCAAAAATTGTGTTATCAGATTCTGGCCTTTAACTAATGTTTATCAGGTTGCTTTCTGTAAACACCTTCCAAGTTCCCACAGCTTTGGAAAAATAAAATCTTTCTTTATTCTCTTACGAGTTCACTAAGTCAATATTCACTTCCTTCAAGTAAGTGAGGCTTACATGGATGTAACTGGTGAGAGAAATTGGACCTTTGTCTTTGTAGCAACATAAAAAAATGTAAACTTGAGTGCATAGCCTTCTCCACTCCCCCCTCCACAGAAAAAGGTACTATCTATAAGGTCAGGAGTATAATCAAGAACATTTGATCCTTTCCCTTCTCTGAAAAGACTAGTTACTTTCTTTTCTTTTTGTTATTTTAATCTTGCAGATTAAAAAAGAGAAGATAAAAAAGGTCTGCTGAGCACTCCAGTAAAGTAGATTACGATTTTTCACCTTTCAAGAACAATTGCAATTCTGGTGAGGGAACCTTTTGAAATTGTCTCCATTTGAGTTATTGCTTTGACACTGGGAGGGGCTTTTCAAAGGATGAATACAGAGGTTCAATAAACTTCATTTCCCAATGTCAAATGTATTGATGAAATCAAAGTGAAAAGCATGTGAGAGATGAAATTTCTTTCCCAGGCTATGGATGTGCCTCTGACTGTTATGATGGTTCCTCCTTGGGCAGGAATTCCCACAAGCTGGGTAAATATATGCATGCTCAGCTTAGCCAGGCTGATAAATACACTACTTATGTGTATGATCCTGTATCACATAAGGCATTGGCAAAGTATTTGGACAAAGACATCACTAGACAAGATAGCTGTGATGGAGAAGAGTGTGCTTTCTTTTAGAAGAGCAAGCAAAGTTTACAGGCTTCAAAGGATTTAGAACAATTATGAAACAAAGATCATTTGTTTCTGCAAGTGGAATATGCTCAATTGTACATGAAGTTTGTTACTGGAACAGACTCAGAATGAGTAGAATGATACACGCATATTCGATGCAACGTACCATTGAAACTGGTCTTTTTCCAGAGACTGACTGGACTTTGGCAAGTCACATTTCTTCAGTGACTTACAGGCCAAATGGTGTTCAGGACAGGCATAGGAAACAAGAGACTTCCTGTTTTCCCAGTGAGCTTTAAATCGTTTCTTTGCTTGTGCTGAATTCACTTTTACTTTGGAAATTTTTACACAGGAGCTGAGATCTGTCTATTTTCACAAGAATTTTGACAAGGCTGAGCTTGATTAGTCCCCGTGATAAACACTGAAGCATTTGGCAGAGAAAGATGGCAATGTGATAGTTTAGAATGATTCAGCCAAATAAAATATTTCACACAGAAACAGTTTTTCTGCCTTTAAAAATATAAAATCAAAATGCAAAATGCCTTCCTATTTAAGAAACAATTTTTTTATTTTTCACATGTATGACTGATTTTTTGCATCACCTATCCTATTATTAAATTATTTCTACTTACTGAATTATTATGATGTTTAATCTTAACATTATTATTGATCATAGCACTCAGAGGCTTCCATTAGGTTCAGGGTACCATGTGGCTTAATGGCTCAGCAAGCTTTTAGGCTCCCAGTATCGGACCTTTTTACAACAATGACAATAAAAGGTAATTTGAAGAACAGGGGCTACAAAAGCCTTTTCAAGTACTGAGAGAAAGCAAGAGACACTGAATCTGAAGATTTAGTCCAAGGTTGCTTTATATTTATTTTTAAATGATGTCTGACTCAGCTTTCTTGTAACACCACCAAAAATTATATTATAGTAAGGGGTAGATACCTGCCCTAAGACTGGAATAACATTGGTCTAGCATGTGGAAACACCAAAAAACCCAGAAAGAGACAGTATCTCCTCCCCAAAGAGTTTACAGATGGTTGTGGAAACAGAGGCACACAGAGAGAGAGAAAAGACTGGCAGATACAAAGCAGAGCCAGGGCTGAATCCAAGTCCTTTAGTCCCAGGCCCTACCCATTTTGCCCCTGATATCTCTCCTTGCTGCACAAGGAGAGAGCACGATAGGAGCAGTCATTAGTGTGAGATGTAATCAAACAGGTCATTTTGGGAGGGTGAGATTATGCTGCTTCTTTTAGTATGGAAGCACCATGTAAATGATTACATCTTACATGGCAAAAAGATAGGAGATAGTGTCATACAATGGAATATTTCTGATGCTTTAAACAAACAAAACCTTTTACACCTACATTTTTCTCCTTTATCACCTTTATAAAGGTGTAAATTACCCATTGATATTCATGCTATTGTCAGAATATAAATTCACCACAGAAAGGAATGTTTTTATACAGCTACACTTCTTTGAGATGTAGCTTCATCAGCATAATTGGATGGCATTTTTATGTGCTGTATCTGAACTGTACTGTGTCATGTAGTCTTTTGAAGGAACAGAGACTCATATACTTGATTTTATTTCCTGGGGGTAATGTTTTTGAAAATATATGTGAATCTCAACACATGCATCCTGACTGGAGGTGAAGGCATTTATCTGGGATCTAAACCAATGCGGACTTTCTGTGTGATCATGCCCCAGCACCTACCTACAGCCTGCCCCAGCAGAGTGCCTAAGCCAGGGTTTGATTCCAGCAGAGCAGGCTGTCCCCTTGGACCAATGCTAAGCTGCTGGCTTTCTGCGTGAGTAGTGGTGTGGCTCCTGTTGCCTCAGGAGAAACTTGTGCACTTGTTCTCTTAATACCTCTCTTAGGTGAGGAAGTATTATCAATAATGTCACAAAAGGGAAAATAAGGCACAGGATACGCACTCTTAATTCCATGGCAATCTAAACACTTGCAATTCTCTTAAATAATGTCAATATTAACTAAATAACTCAGTTTGTGGTTGGGACCCCACGGTATCAGGAAATGTATATAAACAGACTTGTGTGGATCTGCACTGTTTAATAGTTCCCGGGCCAGCATTTCTCAAGTACTGCCTAATCCTTCACATGCCTTATATGTCTGTGAATAGTAGTAAAATTCTCTTCTTCCCCAACAGATGTACATCTTCTATAAGACACAAAAACTTTTTTAGATACTATTAAAATTATCGTACAGGCTTTTTAAATGTTTGAGAGTAGCTCAGATATCACAGCTGGTACAAATAGATGAAGCCTCACTGACTTTATACCTACCAGAAAGCTGGTCCAGTGCTTAAGTCCATTTTTCCATTAAGTTCAACCACAAGCACCTGTTTCCTCTTCCATTGAATGCTCTATCTCCTTAATCGTTCATGAAGGCAACAGTGTGGTGCAGGGTAAATAATTTAAATAACCAATATGAAATATATGTTCAGTTACTTGAACATGGGTGAAAACTGGAGTTTGTCCTTTACAAATTAGAATGGTGTATACCATGAGTTATCTACATTTAAAATTTTGTTTCCTGTGGTAGTAAACTAATAAATTGGGAAGCACTCAGATAAGATGTTTTTCACATTACACAAAACTTTAGAATATCGTGGCATTTATTGCACTTTTTAACTCTGCAGAAAAAGTGGCATTATAAAGGAGCATTATTATATCTGCAAAGTTGAGCATTGCGAAGTTAAAAGTGCTAAAAAAATGCGTACTATTTTATTTCAACCCCCTTACATGAAGTAGTCCTTAATTACCTAAATGAACATCACGTTGCCATAGGTTCCCCACCTCACTCAGAGCAGTGAACAGTCCTGAATGAGTCAAGTTGGGTGGCAGAGGGGACACTAACAGCTAGAGCCCTGCACCACTTGTAGAAGTTGGAAGGTTTGCATGCATTAGATGGTTTTCAGATGTGACTGTCAGCGCACCTAAGGTTAGAAATCCAGTCTTTTATTTATGGTGGTGAGGAAGGGAACTGAAGGGAGGAAGTATATGAGTGCTGCTCGGAGATTTAGACTTTTTCCTGCCTCTTTGGCAGAGTTTCTAAGGTCTCAAGCCACTTCCATGGTCACTAAGAATAAGTTTTTCATGTACGACTTGTGAGGTTTGGGATACTGGGGAGGATCATACTGTGCCATACATAGAAATGCCGAGTTGCACACCCACAGCTGAAATTAGTGGGACTGCTAGCCCATGAAGGGCTAAATATATGCTTTTAAAATGCAGCATCACATAAAGCTAAGTCTTATCTTGTTTGAACTAAACACTGAAAATTAGTGGCTATTTTTTTATCTCGGTTCTGTTAACACTTTTCTAGTACATTATCTTGGTAATACCCTCAGAGCCAGCTGACGCAATTGCCTATGCAGTTTTGACCTTTGAGTACAGGCAGGTGGGTTGTGCAAGGAGCTTTGCTGGAAGGGCTGGGGCACCCCCAGGGCCCTGCAGTGCTCGCTGGTGTGCCCTCCGAAGTGCCATACTGCTGGCAATGGCCGTGTGAGGGTAAGGAAGATGACGAACAACTTGCCAAGGACAGACACGTGGATCCTTCACCAGAACTTTCTTGCAGTGCTTGCTAATCCATCTGTTGTTACATGAAAGATCCACCACAACTTATAACTACTACAGTTTATAGTACATCTTAATCACTGTCTAATGAAACTGTATGGCATTCCAGAGGAAAAGAAGTAATACACAACAAATAGATTTGTAGATGAAGAGGTGGGGGCCTAAGAAAATAGCTCATCCAAAACAGGAAACCCTCCTGAATAGCAACTAGGAACTGGAAAAGGTTCAGGAAAGAACTGTGTCTCTTCATGAGAGAAAATAAAGCTACTAAATGGAAGTAAAATGAGCAGAAAATGGCTTTTTAGTAAGGCAAAGGCACAGACTGGTTTAACAGAAAAAATTGTGTGGGAAAAGCAAAAAAGTCATGTAACAAAGCAAATAAATGTTTACTTTTTGCACACTTACTGCACTATTGTGTGTTTAGGTAAATGAAACATTTGAACAATATCAATCTCATTGGAGAAATTCCTAAGCTACATATGAAACATTTTAGACTGGTAAGTCAGATGCACAGTTTTTGGAGACCAAGGACCCAGAACTGAGAAGACAGCCAGAAGATCCTGACTTGAACTTCAGTAAATACACTAGAATTTGCAAAGATGAAGAGCATAACCTAGAGCAGGTTTGAAGTTTTGGATAGGAAACAACACAGGCAGACTGAGGTCAGCAAACCATAGGAGCAAACACAAAGAAACTTTCAGAAAGTTTCTAACTAAAGAACTACATAGTGTAGATGCTAGCCAGGGCTTCAGGAGTGCCCTATCTTTGGATACATCATTTGTTATATGTGTAAGTGACAAAACCATTCAGCAAATATTTTTAGAAGAAAAAACATTGCTAAAAAGAAACAAGACATATACACCTGCATGCTGAAGAAGAAAAGTCACAGAAACCCTTCAAGGACAGGATGCAATGACTGAAATATTATCTTGAACAAAAAAGAGAATATAACTTTTGGCGTGTTAGTGGCAGCCAAAGTTGAAGCAAAAGGTTTGAAAAGAAACCCTAGCCATGGTTAATACCATCAAGTAAAATTCAAAACACGCTGAGGAAATAATTTCCACTGTGGATAAATGCTAAGAAGGTATAAATGATATTATTTTTTTTTTTTAATATAGAACTTGGAATTTCAGGGACAGTTTATGGATTAAAGCATGTCAGAGAATAAGTGTCAATGAGAGAGTTTATACTGCAGGAGAGCAGAATGATTAATCAAGATATGAAGTAAAATGTAGATAAAGAAAAACAAACAAAAAAAAAAGGAAATATATAAGGAGGAAAAATAAAAGTTGTATTTTCAACCATAAGATACATGTCATAAATAAAATGTTATTAAGGAAGAAACAGGACAAAAAGAAGTGAGAACAAAGGCTGGAGTGAGATTTTGTTCCTGTAAATATGTTCAAGAAATACTTCAGAGCTGTGTTCCTGTGGAAAACAGTTAAGTAAAGATTCCCATTGACATGACCAAATTACAACATCACTGAAACATTTCATCTGCTGAAGAGTTAATAAATAGTCGGAACTAGAGCTTGTACAAACAATGATGCTAAAACAAGAGGCACTGTAAGTTGTTATTCATATTACAATAAAGAAAAGCAGAAAACCTGTGATAGAGGATCCTACAGCTTGAAGCCTTTATAACAAAAGTCAGTAGATAATGGCAAAACAGGGACAGCTCATTAAGTTGTTCCTCTTGCCTACAAAATGGGCATTCAGCAAAGGCAGACCTGTAGGAGAAATAAGATATGATTGTAGTTTCCCTAAAAATGGGAGAAAGAGAGATGAGTGTTGCTCTCCCCTGTCCAAAACTACCAGTGATGGAGAAGCTGGTGTTTCAGGCAGTGCTATTGGCAAAGACTGAGAAAAGCAACACAAGACTAAATTCCATGAGGCCCTTTGGAGACTTACAAGACAATACAGATGATTTCAGAAGTTACTGTTATCCTTTCCTTTATAAGCTCTTTCTCCTTATTTTAATTAACATACCTGTTGTTACCCTTAGCCCAGAGCTTTCCTTAATCACCACCCAAGACAGTGATAAGATGTTAATATTTACCCTCTTTCATTGGGTTAACTATTGCACATACATCTTTGGACCTATAATCAGAAGGACTATTTGTCTCCTGTGTTTTACAAGAAAGCCACTGTAGATTCTCACTCACTGCTTAGAAACTTCCTTTTAATTTCCTGCTAATGCTTTTTTCCACAGTCACTTTAGTTGGTATGGTTTTATGTCGACAATGTCTTTTTGTGTACATTGCTCTTCCCCCTACCTCCAATCTTTCCCTTTGTGTGGTTTGTAAATATACTTTGATTTATTCATTTATGTTTAATGTTATAACCACAACAAATTATAAAAGAAATAATCTAGCATCTGAACATCTGTTCCCAGCCCAAAGGTCTTTCCAAGATCTAGGACACAAAACTCCAGCTTCAGCACTGGAGTTGTGACAGGAACAATTCAATTACAGTGAGATATTTATGTAACTGCTATTTTTTCACGTTTGCTGTAACTGAAATGACTAACCTTTTTCATAAGTAGTGTGTATAGGAATGGAAGGGAATTACCCTTATACCAGCTAAAAGATAATTCCAATGTCAACTCACCCATCTAGAATATGATACCCATTGTAGAGCATTTCCTTCATGGGAGTCTCACAATAAAAATCAAGCACATTGCGTGTCAGTAGGTAGATCTCTGCAATAGATCCTCTGCTCCGATATGATGAAAGTAATCCTAAACTGATTGCAGCAGACAAATATCTGCTATGCTGCATGCATAGCATCTTATTCTCATTTATGCTTAGCCATGCTAATGTTTTGCTGACAATGTATGAGACACAAGAAAAATAAATATGTATTTCCATTCACTTTAGGATATAAGGTGCCTTCCCTTCTATGGCATTAGTGGCACAGCAGTAACATGGTGGAGAAGTAGCCTAAGGGTAAAAGAGAATTTAGCGTATACTCTTCATCTTCCTCAATGTTGCAACATGTTGTACAAAGAAAAGCCAAGGTGTATAGTACTGTATCACTGACATGTTCAGGAGATTTGAATGTATCAGTAGATAAACTGCAACTCCAAAATCATAGCAGGCAAACAGCTTAGAATTGAACTTTCTGGCAGTAGTCGTCTGTGGGTAAGTAAATTGCAAAATGCAGAAGAAAAGGAATGGCACTGGGACAGGTGTTTTCATTTCTGTCCCCAAAATGCCAGTGCCTGCTTATTAAAATGAGATCTCCAAGCAGACCTCTCTTTCTTGGTCACACTATTGTCTGGTATGAGTAAGTTTTGTTTACTTCTGTAAAGCTCTACACATTGATGTCTAGGATGGCGAATAAGACGTGCCAGTTACATAAAACATTTTCTTACCAGGATTTGCAGGACAGGTTTTTTTTCTCATCATGTGGCTATAAATGCCAGTCAGACTTTGACAATTCAGAATCTTCACTGTGGCTCTTCCTCATCTGCACTCAAATTAGCTTCCTAAATATAACGTTCCTCCAATCCCCTCTCTAGCCCTCTTTTCTTTAGGGCAGCTTGCTATGATGCTTTTAATGCAAGTGTTATCATGTGCTGTTTTTTTTCTAAAATCCATCTTCTATTCTTGTCCTCCTCATTCTGCCATTCCCCAAGATGAGCTCATCTACAAAAGTGTAGATTGCATTTTAAAAGATAAATGGGAAGCTGTGGGTGTCCGGGGCAGCCAACTTCATCTATAGGAATGTGATTAGACTCAGCCAGTGGAAAGTGCAACTACTTAATACTTCCTAACCTATGAAAGGATAGGGAGCTCCTAGGAAACGTCAATCATGTTTAGAGGAGGTAAAAAAAAAAAAAAAAAAAAGACGATTACAATTCAAAGGGTTAAAACAAAGTTGACTTCTGAATCATTCTTTCTTCCTTTACCCCGGGTTAATGACAACGGGGACTGTATATGTTATGACTTACGGCATCACTTCAGCTTGTTTTCACAGTCTGCCAGTGGCCAGGAAAGTGTGGAGCAATAATATTGCAGTATTTATTCGAAGACAATAAGCAGTCATTGCTGAGCTAAGGAAGCCAGGCCATGTTTATCTTCATGGATTTAGTCAGCTGGGAGATGAATAAGAGCCAAACTTGAACAAGCAAACATTTGCCTTCTTCTCCACAATGCAGCTATTTCACTTTGCATGGCTGAAGACATAAATCTTTCTTCAGTGGCAAGCAAACAGCTTCAGATACATGGCACTAGCTAGGCATCACAGGACATCAGCCGAATACTTGTGACCCTGAGTGTTCACGAAAACAACCACAATCCATCTTAAAACGAAAAATGGCAACAATCTTATAACGCTTCAGCAGAAAACAATAAAAAGCTGTAATTCCTTCTGTGAACTGGTCTCTGACTAAATATCAGCTGTAAAAATGACTTCCTATCTATTGTTCTGCTCACAAAAGGAATTATAGGAAATTATTGATTGTAGCAACCAATTGTTGCAGTGCAAATACAGAAGTAAGGGTTCCAAGCAGGTATAAAGCAATTTAACTTCTATTGATGCCTTCATGGGGTGACAGAGAATGTTTCAAAAAAAACTCCCATACAGGCTAAAGGCATAATGATTTCATTGATATTTTCTTGGTGCAGGAATTAAAAATTCTATACCTCCTTGGATAGCCAGGCAGTCTCATGTCATAAAGGATGGGGGTGGGGAATAATATTCTAGGACCTTGATCTTTTAAGTCGTTGTGCAGTATGATTTAGGGAGTGTAAAGCTGTTGCATTTCCACGTGCAGTTCCTTGCTCCTGGAGTCATAGCAAGATGTTATAAGCATTCATCTGTTTTAATCCTAATATTTCCTCAAAGGCTTTCATAGAAAGCCCTAACCACAACTGAACAGCAATGCCTCCTTCGGTCTGCTCACTGCATGAATCAACAGTTTGGAGAGAGCTGAGGCAGACTTTCACCTCTCATGTGTTAGCTCTGGCCAGTGTGTACATGGGTACTTTGGCATCATTTGTCCAGTATAACCTGGGCACCCACCTCTGTGACTCACTTCGCAAATTCTATGGGAAAGAAAACAGGATGTATGAGTCAGAAATGAAATTACATGACCCCACTACTGGTTCCCCCGGTGCAGATTATGTATACACCAACCAGTCAGTCCATTTACCCGGGAATTAAAACACTGGGTCATTCAATGCTGCTTGACTGGAACTGCACATGAGGAGGGAAGGGGAGAAAGCAGACATCTCAATGTTATTACTGCTCCAAAGCTTTGTGGTGAGCTTCCTTCATGTTAAGGTAAGCAGGTCCTATGCCCCCCTAGATATTTTTTTCCTCAACAGGAGATGTGAATGGCAGGAGGCAGTTTCTGAATGATGGCAGTATGGAGAAGGTCACTGAGTGGTGCCATGAATGTAAGGGAGCCTTACATGAGGGTGCCATCACCAAGCTGCTCTGCAAAGCTCTGAGGACAAATAGAGATACATACTTGGCTTGAGGGGCTCAAAGCAGCCAGAGGGATCTCTCATTAAAACCGACAATTCAGGCATTGTTCTTCTCACTGAATGGACATTTCAAGCCCTTTGCTATTGACTCCTTACTGTCAATGGCAGTGGGTGGGGGGGAAGGGCTGGGGGGGAGGGCGGGAATGAAGGTTTGGCTGTGAGCAAGTCTAAGAATAAATGACATTGTCACCGTGTTCCCTGTGGCAGTCAGCTATATGCCTCTCCACCTTTCCCAGTTTTAGGAAGAGAAGAGGTGAGGTAAAGTCATAAAATCAGATGCATCAGGAACACATCAAGAATCACATTTCACTTTTTTTTTTCTCAAAGTAGGAGTCATTTGGTAACCATGCAGAAGCATTTTAACTAAAGCAAGATTGTTTCTGCTACTCACTCCTTTTTAACTTTCACTTATTTACAAGACATTCATTGCAAAGGATCTGCCCTAAGCAGCCAGACCCTCTGTTGTTGTAAATAGTTGGTTGCAAAAATGTCCAAGAGGAGAAGGCAGATGGTACGTCCAGGAATATAACGCAGTATATACTGTGATCTGCCTACTGTGTCTTCCCGAACTGTAGGTGAGAGATTATGTGAGCAGCTGTTAGAGATGTGGGAGGGGAGACAGCATGAAATGAAACGGATTAATAAAAACACAGAGAAAAGTACACAGAAATGTTTTCTAGTAATGAGAGTATAAAAACCTCAGCAGCTCCCCTGTACCAAACATAATGCTCCCCCTCATACGCGCAGTACATACAATAGCTCTCCCCAGCCTGTGGGGCTTCCCGCTGCCAAACACACAAGCTAAAGTGCCGTGCTTTCACATCAGGAAAGAATAAGTGGCCCAGAGCCATTAGTGGGTTGTTGAATCCAGGCCGGCATATATGTTAGGCCATATACCCCTCCTGCATTTTCAAAGTGTTTGTATTTGGAGTTGTCATCTGCTGGAAAAGAAAGGTGTTCCTAGATAAAGAAAGCTCTTTCCCTCATATTGTATTTTAAAGGAACTGAAGGGCAGTTTCATTCTTCCACCTTCTCCTCCATAGAGAAAAAAAGTGTCTCTCTTTGCAACTTCTTAATTGCTTAAGTAATGTAGGCAGCTTCAGTGTTCTATCTAGAAATGCTGCTGGCTGAATTGCAGAAAGCAGCATTCACCTGAAACGCAAAGATGTTCTGGATTAAAATCTTATCTCCCAACCATAATTGTCTGTTGGGAGTTTGGACCCATGTGAATGACCGAGCTGAAACCAATGAGGTCTTGGAAGGTAAAAAGGAAAAATAAGAAGCCCCTGGCCTCACTTTCAATGTAAAATCTACCCCTTACCTTAAAATGCAACTCACTTCTGGAAAGGAACTCTACCTGTGGCATTATAGGATTCCACACGTATTGAGTTTCATTGCCAGCCAGATCGTTCGATTGCACTTTTATAAGTCCTGTTGTCATTTGTGCAGGTACTCCAGTACAGTTGGTCCTAAGAATTTCCACAATGACTCAGTATCCAAAGGCAATGCCCCAGGATCTCAGAATAGACACGGGTCTGTCCAGCGTAGGGGCCCAGTGACGTCCTGTCTCTGCACTGACAGGGACAGGTCTGTAGGTTGTAACTGCCACAGAGATACCTTGGGTCTTCAAGGCCAAAGCTTAGGGAAGGGTGCTTGATGGTGTCCAAGAGGGGCTGGAATGCAGCTTGTTGGCCTCTGAAATATTTGCTCTGTGAGACCAGGAAGACTGGGAAGGTATAACAATACTTGCCGGCTCACAGGATTGGTAAATGTGTCTCACAGATGAAGGAAGTGAAGGAAGTAACTTTATGCCAATTATATTTGGCACTGAGTTGCCCTGTAAGGCAGACTTAAGCAAGCAGACAGATGCAGGGAAAGACCAAAGTTTCAGGAGTATGTGAAACCCTCACCTGGCCGCTCACAGTCAATGACTTACAGCTCAGGCGATGATTGTATGATTTCTTGCCATTATTTCCTAGTGCACTGAGAGTCAACAGAAAGTCAACAGAAATAGGCCCTAGTCACCTATATTCAAATTAAGAACTGCTTAATCGCCATTCTCCTATAATTGGTGAAGAAATGGGGCATAATAGCCTAAAAGTTACCAGCCATTATACATGTTACTACATTCAATGGGCAAAATTAGACATAAGGTATAAAAAAAAGTAAGATAATTTATGGTGTATTTGCATGTCTAACTTCCACTAATTCCTCACTAAAAAAAGTAGATCTCAAAATAGCTGCTGCACATTTCAAATTAGGTTTTAGGTCTTGAAACTTTTAGCTGATGTGATTTACATTTGATTATCAAATGACAAGGTCTGTCCATGGACAGAAGTTAACTCAGAGTTAAGTACAAAAAATAATTTTTAATGTGGAATAGGAACTTCAATGCACACAGATACATCCAGCATGCTTTAATTCACATTTCAGTTTTTCCCATGCTTCTTCAAACAGGAAAATTCTAGTTCAAATCCCATTTGTGTCACTTTGAAAAATACATCTTTGACCCTTCATGAAGGAATCTGGTTTGAACAGAGCCAAACATCCTTCCACATGATACAAACTATTTTCCTTTAACTAACCGGGCATCTCATCAGCATGGCTATGAGCTCAACTATCAGGACATGGTCTTCATTGGCTAGCAGTTTAAGCCCATACAATTTAATAAGTGCAATCCTTGACATTAAGAACACAAAGAAAACTTAATCACTTACCCATTACTCCACTGATCTTTACTGTCTTGTTACAGGTGGGCTCTCCTCATAATTTCTGCTAAAAGATATCAGTCTGAAAAAGGAGGTGGGATCTGTGTCTTACTCCACTTGCTGTTAGAGCAAAATTCAGAGCTTCTTTTTTGGGAAGAGGTAGGTCAAAGCTTTCTCAGATTCATTTTAGGAAAGAAAAATGCACAGAATATTAAAATACTAAGATGTCACAGATATTTGAAATCCCTATGCAAGAAAAGAATTCATTGCTCCTAACATATGTACTTTAGTTTTGGGATCAAAGAACTCAGATGCTATAAATGCAGTATTTTGGTTGTCTAATTTAACCTCTCTCTAGTTCTAGCAACCTTATCAGCTTTAGTGCACGTTTCATCTGAAAAGGAATTACAACAGATAGACAAGATTACTTTCCCTCCCCACCTCCTTTCTTAAGCAGGTGTCCTCTCACATTAGAAATTGACTGGCCTGTTTCACCTGACTGGTCAGGTTCGGTTATCGTGATGATGCCTTCTGAGTTTAAACCAGCTCTAAAGCATATAGAAGGAAACCAGTTTTTATTATACATAGTTAATTATTTTTTAACACGCTAACTAAACAAAACCATGGCTACACAAATCAGACATGCAGTCTACTCCACCTCAGTGTGTAGCAGCGAGAGGGTGGGATGATATCTGTGAAGAACAATATAGATTCATTACACATTGGCATAGATTCATTCAAGACACACCAATTAAGACCCAGTGAAGTGAGGTTCTGATTCAATATATTTATTTATTTCATCACTACTATTGAGTAGTTATAGAGGAGAAAATTAATGAAAATGGTTTTTAAAAAAACACCCTTGTTCTGACCAGGCAGCATTCAATATTTCCCAGGCCACGCAGGCTCTATGGGGAGTGATGCTGGGCCAATTAATACGCGCTCACTGGCAGTGCTGGGATGGAAATGGCAGCAGCACCTGAAGAGAGCTCAGGTGGAAAACAGTAACCTTCACCCTTAAAACGACTTGAGGAATGACAGTGGAGATGAATGAGTAGAAGTGGACTGGGTGAGATTTCGGCACGCCACTTGCTATAAAGTAAAATAATGGAACAAGTATGAAGGTAGGACTAGGAATAAGGAGGAAAAGGGTGAGGACAATGGTCGTAAAGCAGCCAGCCTCAGAAGTGTGTTAGAGGGTGGTAGAACAAATGCAGGAAGAGGTACTACCTCCTAAAGCAGAAGGAAGAGGTTGGAGAAACCACGTGTGTGAATGTGATCAAGGGAAGACAACTATTTTGCTGCTGAAATAAAGTCACATGTGAAGAAGGTAAACATCATCAGATAATCTTGCCAGCTAAACAGCTATCTACATCTATCTTATTTTATCATATTACAAAACATTTGTCATGGTATTTTGAATAAATTATGAGAAACATTTCAACTGGTCCACTTCTTCTGTTTTTGAATCATAGGATAAAAGTATGGCAAAATTCCCACTGATGTTAATTGTACCAGAATTTCCCTTCTGACTATTTCCCATCCACAGTCTCAGTTCGACAGCTACCTCTGTTACTGCACACTTGCATGTTATCCATGAACATGTTAAAAAAAAAAAAAGTACAGGTAAAGCAGCTTTACAGAACTTGAATTTTGTAAACATGTAAGTGTGTCTTAATTTTACTTCCAGGAGCAGTGAAAACAATTAAATCAATTAACTACTCCTATTAGTGAAGGTAAGCATATACATGTACAAGTGTCTGTATGACTGGGGTGTAATTATGTAATTGCTCTCTCTGATGCAATATCACTGCATACCTTAAGATCAGGTTACATGTATTTTGTCTGTCTGAATGATCAAAGCTTGTGCAATTTAACTCCTAACTGGGTGCAATTCTCAGCAACAGCAGTTATACAAATGCCTTTTATCAACTTCCTTGGCTTTCTATTTTCCTGTGAAGATTTCTGCTGTGCCATAGGAAACATGTGCGATATTTCAAATGTAGGATTTCTGCCAGCCGGTGATTTATTCCATTGATTACATTGTCATGTAATGGGAAGAAGCAAACCATTTTAACTGCTCATATAAACTGCAGTGGTGAGCTGGATTCTTATTTAATACAATAAATTTAGTTGCAGCTTTGTACAAGTTGTCTGATTCATGCATTACTGCTACAGTACATTATATTCACTCTGGTCCCATACGGTGTGTTTGTGCAACAATGGTGACCACTAACTTGTGTCTGTCTAAATAATTCAAAGGGAGGGAAGCACATTCAATTTGCTGCTGAGTGATTTTGTTTATCTATCACAATTTGATGTCAATTAGATACTTTGCATATTTAAAACAAAAGTAAGTATAATTTTTCAGTCTTGTGTTACACGAGTTATGCTTTTTGATGGTTGCTTCTTCAGTTCCCCAGTTACTTAGATTTTAGTACATTCTAAAATAAGTCTTATCTAAGCAATATTATTTAGGAATTAGCACTATGCTGACCCCCATACAGTATACCTTATATTTATTATATTATGCTGATTTCAGAGAACTTGTGTCAAGGTTTCTTTGTACATCTAAACCCAGATTTTCAGAAGGACAGCTGCATAAGGCCCATTAGGGTTAGGAGTGTGAAATGAATAACAAAAAAGTAGAATATTTCATTTTGTTCTTCTAAAATTTAAGATTCTAAGCGACAAGATAAGTCACCAAGACCTCTGATCAACACGAGCTAGTATAAGTAGGGAAACTACAAGCTATCAAATTACCAACCAGTCAGTTCAACTCTTACATGAATGTTTTTACCCTGTTGCTTTTTGCAAATTAAAATGGTTTAACTGAGGAATGGTCGCTCACTAAGTCATAATGAAAACCTGGACTTGCTTCAGAGTGAAAGCCCCCAAATAGGCCAGGAAAATCTGTGACCCAGAAACTAAAAACTGGAGTAGTCCTGAAAGTTTGGACTCTCTCTGCTTTGTAACAACAATCTTTGTTGTTATAAAGGAGAGGATCTGGGGGTTCAGTTTGGTCCAGAGTAGGGTTTCTGAGTTATCGTCAACTACTGCAGCACTGGGAGACCTGTGAGGTCCTGGACCTGTTGTGTAAGTTACCCACGGACTTCCTTAAACTCTAGGGGTGTTTGCATCCAGAACTGTAGATCAAAATTTGCTTCCGAGAAAAGCTTCCATACATGAGAGGGTCAGGAAAGAAGGAAATAGGAGGCACTGTGCTTTTGCCAGTCTTTCTTTTGCAGTTTTCTATAGACATTCCCTGTCCCATCACTTTTTATTGATACAGAGAAGGGAGCCTAGCGAGCCTGCAGCATATACTTAGGTTCTCCTAAAGGAAAAAGGAAACAAGAAAATGAAAGGAAGAAAAGTAAGATGGAAAAAAAAAGAAAAAAAAAAAAAACCAAAACAGAAAAATAAAGTATTCTCCTTATTCCTGGGCACCATTCCCCTGGTAAGTGTTGACCCTACAAAAGATTGGGGCTCTGGAGTCAGGCACCAGCCAACCTTGAGAATGCTTGGTTTCAAATGCTTTTTTTTTTTTTTTAAATCTAAACAAGGCGATTTCCCTCCTCCTCCCCTTTGTCTGATACTTTACTGCACATTACATTATTTAGAAAAATGTCACTGGAGGAACACTCTGTGTGGTCTCATAAAATATTAACGACTCCTGAAAGAAAACTTGAAATCAAGATGCTCTTTCATGCTGGGGTATGTAGTCTCTTTTGTTGGCTTTTTTCCTTTCTTTTCCCTTCATGGAATCTGAATTGCTTGGCTGTCTTTCCCTTGATATGAGCTGCTCCTTACATTTATCATATTCCCCTGGAAGAAGAAGAAGGGGGCTTCAGGGAACAAATGGTGTGATGCTGATGGTAACCAAGAAGTGACCTGTCTCTGCAGGAACAGCTTCTGCAGATACTGAACTAAAGTCCTGTGTAGTCATTTATTTTTAGGTTAATGTCGATGAACAAGAAAAGTGAAGGAAAGGAAGGAAATAAAAAGCCAGAACAAGCTGATTTCTCAATCAAACACAGATTTCTGGCAATGACTGATTTACTGTTTTAAAACATATCTGAAGAGACAACAACTGGTTGTAATTCTTTTAAGGAATGGGAAAAAAAGAAAAAAGTAACCACCAAGAAAACCTCCATGTAAATTGAAAAGCAGTCTGCATGGGGGAAAAATAATCTGACCGAAAACTAAAAGAAAGTAAATCTTCCCATAGTAAAGGCCTATAAATTTAGAGGTGGACAGCAGTCCTGAGTAAAGAATACCGACATTTTAAGTGAAACATTTGCTGGCAAAGTGGCCGTCGAAAGTGGTTATTGAACGTCTTGCGAGGGAGCAAATTGTGGACTAGAGGTCTTTCTTATATTTCGTAGCAAAGCCAACTTCCATTGATACCACCTCGATGTCAGCCCCTTTCTGCAGACATTTGTAAAAAGGCTTGTGATGTGAGATTGACGACTTAAATACTTCATCAATCAATGCTTTAGCCAATGTGTTGTTCAGTGATTGGTGGAAAATTCAAGTAATCCATCTTACCCCATCACCCTTGTTCTTTATTCTCTTCAGGTATTTTCATTTTTTTCCCCCCTCTTTATTTGTTCACTTTCACTACAATCTGAAAGAGAAGCTGGGCTGGGAGGGAAGGGCCTGCTGCTATCTTTGAAAACCTAATCATTGCAGTAAAACTCTTTGGTGCAAAGTGCTACTGAATTAACTGAACTTTCAATGATCATAGAGGTGGTCCTGGTGCATGTGGACTAGCAAAGCACGGCGTAAGGCTGCAATTTGTGCCATTCTGTCAAATTAAATATGTCAAACATCCTGAATCATTTATATAATCAACAATAAGGCGCTTATTTCTGCTGAATTAATCTGCTAAGTAGCTTTAAGGAAAGAAATAGGTATGACACAAAGCTAAACAGTGAGTGTAAAGAAACAAAAAAGGGTTTAGGTTATTCATTTTGGCATAATGGAAGGACATCCTTTGCTCAGAGAGAGAATATCCTTTGCTTGCGAGTGAATATTTATGTTGATATCTGGTACTCCTGATTTTAATCTCAATAAGGATTTAAAATCTTAACTCCCTACTTGAAATTTTAGTATAGATTATACAGCCACAGCATAGGCTTTATAGCAATCTAGATGAATAGGCTTTATTCATCTAGATTTTGCTTTTGCATCTAACAAAAAATGTTTCTAACATAAAGGAACAACTTCTTTTTTTTTTGAGATATAGATGATGGTTTTCTTAATAAATTATTGTTACATAGACAAACACAAAATTACAAATAAATATTGGTCCAGAGGCATATGTTCTTAAAGGCTTGAGGTAGCAAAGTATTTATGCATCCACTTAGTTTCAGGAATATCTGTAGATTATTTCTGTTTGCTGGATCTAGTAGAAGTGTTTTCTTTTTGAGTTTGTTTTTGCAGGAGATAAAAATTAACCTCTCTTTAGGACAGAGCTGTCATAAAATTTTTGATTTGCAGTGAAAAGAGTTTATAAATGTTTTATAAAATATACATTTGTCTTCAGTTGTGTGAAAAAGCGACAGACATCTAAGAAACTGCCATTTCAGTGGGAAATTTTAGCACATATATTTAAAGGACTTTTCATTGGACGTTAATTCAGATACTGGCCAATATGAAGGCAGAGAGCCATAAGCTTCTAAAGTCGGTGTCTGATTTGTTCTGAGTTTCATGCATAGTTTTGTGTTGAACATAATCACATCAGTTTGAATCCGGACTGTAGTCAAAAGGGAGAGAGCAAGTGAGCAAGAATCTAAATTACACTAGCTACTGCAGAAGCCAGGCAATCCACTCATTCTTCATTATGCACTCTTTCAAATCAACATAAGAAAGTGTCCAGAGAGCAAAGCAAATTATATGACACTTTTGTTTCCTTTCTATTAGTTTATTTATTTTCCACTTTCAGGAATTTGGGTATGTCAGTTTAGGATGTTCTTAACCTGCAAAACCCCAGATAGAGGCCACAATCTGGGCAAAATACCTTCAATGTTTGTCCAGCAGCAAAAAAAAGTAGTGAGAAGATAATTTGGGGCTAGATTATGACCATGTTTATATCGTGATATAGTTAGTTTTACACAAGACAGACCTAAGCCTACAAAATAAATACAAGATCGTTCTGCACAGAGAGTACCTAAAAGAATTAAGAAAAACAAAAGAGAGAGAAAACTAATAAAGAACTAAGAACTACAAAACCACAAGAACGTGAGAACTAAGAGACAAAACTTTTTATCTGTATCTGCATTAAAATGCTGTACAGACTCAGCCAGTATCCAGCAAGACATTATTGCATTATTAAACATCCCCATTTTTTGAAGGTTTTAGTGTTGGAACACCAAATTAGCCCAAAAAGTTCAAAGCAAAATAATCACAATAAGAATTTTCATGACTTGTCTTGACCCATTATCAGGACAGTAAAAAAAATAGGGCCAGGAGGGAAGTGGCTACTCTTCCTCCATAATTTCACCTTTCATTTCAAAGCTCCCAATGCAGTGTATTACTAAGTTGTTGTTTAAAGGACATTTGATACACTTTCACCTGAATAAAAGCAAATTTCTTTGTGTGCATTTGTGTGTTCATAAATGAGCTGCTTGGTGAATCATTCTTGTCATTAGAAGGTAGATAAACTGCAGGGAGGGAACAAAGTCATCATTTCTACCTCTGTGAAAATGATGGGGGTTTTTTAATTATTAAAATGCAATTATTTCCATTATTGATGAGCGTGATACTCAGGACAGCATCAATACAAACTGTCCAGGACACACACTCACTTGGATCTCAGGCTGGTCTGGCTGCAATGGAGTATTGATGCCAGTGTTTGTTTCACTTCTAATTCACATAATGGATGAGGACTTAAATACAATCCATGGCAAATTAGTACCTAGGAGATTGGGTTTATTTATTTATTTATTTAATGTGTTTATTTTTGTTACATGTGAGCCCTTCCATGATACCAAAGTAGAAGACTTTCTGTATTAAGGCAATTAAAGAGCACTAGAATTTGAAACATAAAAGCTGATTAATATTTGAGGTACGTTATCTAGGCTGTAAGAAACTAGCCACCAGTACAGGTGTCAAGTTGCTTTCCAGCCCCTGTGTTTTGCATGTTGTTTTAGTTTTTCCTATAATATATACATAGATACATATTTGCACACATGCATTCATTCATATGCCCATGCACTTCTGAATATAAAAAATATATGCAATTATTTTCATTTTTCAAAATTGTCTTCTTGCTTGTTTCACATAGTGCTTGCAAATCACACTGAGAGACTGACAGGTACTCTTCATGTTTTGGCTTTGGGAATGGAGATGTCGCTTCATTCTTTTGGACCTGACCCATGAAGACCTGTGGCTCTTAAAAGTACCGAGGCTGAGGAAGTTGGAGCCTTTCTGTGTGGTAATAGATGCGGGCAGAAGGGAAGCTGGTGTCCTCTGCTGCCCCTCTCCACTCAGTCAATACCTCTCCCAGACCCTGTCTTGTCCCTGCCGCTCCCTGCTTAAACATTAACAGTTTGAAATGAAATGCCCATAAATGTGATTTATCCCATGGGCCCACAGTTCATTATATGGGCATTGCAGTCTTTCGCAGATATGCAAATGCCTCATATGTTTGGATGTCCTTCTGAAAATGTCCATGCCCCGTCCAACAGAAAGCCAGGTC
This sequence comes from Nipponia nippon, assembly GCF_047370975.1. Classification (NCBI taxonomy): domain Eukaryota; kingdom Metazoa; phylum Chordata; class Aves; order Pelecaniformes; family Threskiornithidae; genus Nipponia; species Nipponia nippon. Next base: position 102,561,621 of record NW_028262290.1, on the reverse strand, counting down.
AAATGCATGCAAGAAGCCTGCGCCTGACCTGAGAGCTCCTGGGTCTGCCCTGTGATGGGTGCTGTGGTGGATGAGACCCGGGAGTGCCATGGTTTCCACCCTCCATTGCTTCCTTTCTGTGGCAATTAAAACCTGGGCTTTTAGGGCAGCAAAAGGACTGATCCAAAGCCACTCTTCCAAAGACAGTGTAAGCCACAGGCCCCCTCATTTTGTGACAAAGCTTAGCCCCCGTGCTTATAATTTTTTAAAACTGCAACTGTCTCCCCAAGAAATTAGATAGTGACTCATATAGGACCTCAGTATAACCACACTTACTCTTATCAAAAGGCAACTAAAGATACATCTTCTAATAAAACAAAGTCCTTTTTTCCTCTGTCTATACTGCAAGTCTAATATAGGTCTTCCTTTTCATGCTTTCTGCTAAAAGTTGAAAACATCATCTGTACAAAAGCAATGACAAAGGCTGAGTTTGGCCAAAACCCTGATGTAGGCAGGTTTTCTTATAGACAGGAGATTTGGTTAAATGCACAAAAGCAACTGTGCAAAACAATCGGTACAATACCGTATATCAAGAGTAATTAAAAGCCTTCATTAAAAATGTGACAACCAAATCATTTTATATTAGACAGAGAAACCCCTATCGACATTTGAAAATAATGAATAAACAGAATGTCAATTCACTAACATTTGCTATTTAGACTTTGATGCATACTCTTAGCTCTAAAATCTGCTCCTGGATACACACAGGAAACTCCTATTGAAGTCAGTTGGAGTTGTTTATGTGTAGTTGGCAGCGAATTTTGGCCCTCAGACATTTTTTAGTGTTCATTTAAGAGAGTACAGGCTAGCATAACCCTCAGTTTAACCCTCTATTTGAAGACATTGCTCTCACTGGATCCAAATGTCATGGCTACAGACCATTCTCCCAACACAGACCATGCTAATTCCTACACAACTTACGCAAAAGTGGCAATGCAGTTGCTGAATTCACATGTTGTGTAGGAATTTATTACTGATATAGACAGATAAGCTAGAGCTGGTTGAGTTTTTTGTCTCTGTTATTGCAAAATCTGATCTCTAGTATTGAGCAAAACACTGTATAATTGTTACGGCAGCCTTTAAGGTCCCTTGTCCATGATGGAGGACATTGTCATAGATGTAGCAGAGTCATGCCATCTCACTTATGACAGAGAAGCACACATAAGGATGAGGCAGGTGCTCAGAAGACTCGAGTGAGAGAGGCAGACCTGAGGACTGATGCAGATGTGCAGTGAGTGCATTTTCTGTATGTCTCCCAAATCTCCTTTCCCTAAGGATTCTCCTTGGATGCCATCTCTGCCTTTTGCTCACCACCTTCCCAGCCCCCAGCCGAGCTCCTTTTCCTTCCTCTCGCAAGCAGGTGGGTACAGCTGTGACAATGTGGGAGTTAGCGGTGGTTGGATGCCGTGACTTCTGCTCTCAGCTCTGTGACTTGCTCCTCCAGTGGGCGCAGAGAGCAGGGAATGGCAGGGCTGCCCGCGAGTGACAAGTGGCTCTCCTGAGCTCCGTGAAACACTGGGGGAAGAAGTGAGTCCTCTTAGGAGCTCCAGGACTTCAGGTGCAGGTCTGCTCCTTGGAAGGCTGTTCCTCTTGGTGAAACTGGATGTTGCATCCATCCTGGCAGAGAGTTAGCTAGAAAGCAATGGCAGTGCCTGCAGATTAGAAGGACTCTTCATTATTAGTGTAAATGATCAAAATAATGCAGTGTGTAGAAACAGAGTTGCAGTCCTACATTTACATGGGAGCAAGGAGGCCACCCAACACTGGGTGGTGGTTAGCTCTGCCTCTCCTCTGTGCTCCTCTCGCTTGAAATGGTGCTTTGGTTTTTCCCCCTTCAGTCAGGAAGCACTTGAGTACATTTAGTACTACATGTTTTCCTTTGCACTTCCCCCTGCCGCATTTCCAACCAACAGAGGCGCTCTGTGCTTGGCAGAGTGAGAAGCTAGGGAACCAGCTGGACAGTTTTGTGCACAATCAGCAATCATCACTTTTCCTTACGAAGCAATAGGGCTTTTCCCAACCAGGAAACCCACAGGCATTTTTTTTCTGTGCTTGGAAGCCTTAGTTTACCTAAGCCTCCCAAGTCTGATATTTGATGTTAATGAGCCATAACTGGTGTAAGCATATGTGCATGGTTCATGGTTCGCCTTAACATCAGTGCAGTGCAAAGTGATACGGCACTTGAAGCACTGCTGGGTACGAGAGGTACGAAAAGAAAGTGGGAGCTACTTTGTGTTTACTTCTATAGCAGCACCCTGAGTGCTTTTCCTACTGAAGTTACAGTCCAAGGTTTTACACGTGCAAGGGAATAATGATTTGCTCACCAAAATCAGTGTTGTGGTTGTAGTGGTAGGGGTTAATACATTTTTTTATAAATGCTTTTAACTTTAGCCTCATTTTTAGGCATGAAAAGGAGCTCTGCTTCTCTCTATGCGGGGTCCCAAATATTTAGAGTTTATTTTAAACAATTCGGTGGTGTAGAATGATATCATTTTCATGGCAGTACTTCCATTGGTGTTAATTGCTATACACTTAAAGCAACCCCCAAAATACAATTTTAATGCTCATTTTTTATGTCTTCATCTAATTTTTAATTCCTGCATTTTAACAAGTACTAGCCAACAATAGTTTTGCCATTAGATTTAACGGTTAAATTTACAGTTTTAAACTGTTTTTATGACATCCAGCTACATCAAGGTGACAAGTCTACTGGTAAAACACCACTTTCAGTACTGCATTTACAGTCAAAAACATTTTTCATCACTCCTAAATTGACAAATTTCAATTGCTCCTTATTGTTAAAAACAATTTTTAAAATTACACAGTGAGAACATAACAGTCTCTGTCACTGTGTAATTAAGTCCCTTGAACTGTTTGCTATATATAGAAATACTGTATTATAAAGTGTTAGTTACCGTTAAAAAAATTACCAATTACATTTATAGTGAAAACCATTAAATTGATTTACAGCAAAACAGTTAATTCACTGTGTTTGTGCATAAAACTGCTAGTAATGTGACACAAAACGTAGTTTTCATTTTGAACTCTGCAAACTTAGGAAAATTATAAACAGGAAGATACAATAAAGCTAATGATCATCTAAAATGCTTGTATTCAATAAATAGCATTACACTTAGGAAATACTTCTGCTGGAGAGACAGTTCACTGGTTTCCAGCACAGTGCAATTCTTCGGTGTAATGAGAAATTTTGAAAAGAATTAAGAAGGGTCTGACTCTTCCTGCAAGGATCCAGCTAATTATGGGCTGGAATACATCTTAATTTCCAACTTAATTTCAAGCATATTCCAGTGCTTTGCTGGTCTTGGTCACATAAGTGTGGAAGGTAGGTGGCGTATATCAGTGTTAAATACATTTACTATCAGCACATGTTAATTTTTTCATATGTTTTCTTTCATAACTAATAATGAATATGTACATTTCTCCATTATCATTATTTCTGATGTTGTATAATTTTAGGTGTCACTACTAAATATACAGATGTTATTTCAAGGTTCAGTTGAAATGTAAAAGAATTATTTTCCATTTTATCTATCTTCAATATACTATAATAGCACAGTAGTTATTTACCAGTTTGTGTATACCTTATGCACAGAAAGACAAAACAAAACAAAACAAAGCAATCTGGCATATAAACTTTACCCATGGTGAAATGAAAATAAGTATAATCAAACCAAAATAATACCATAGCATAGCAAAGTAAATCCATACCTCCCTTCATCATAAGTATTTTGTTTTCTTTTAGACATCTTCATCCCCTAGTAATCCATTAGACAATAAATCATTATCAGCTTTTTGGAAAGTTTTTACCTAGAGGGAGAGACTCCTAAACCTTGTTGGTGAAATGAAGCCCTTGTTACAGTCAAGGGAAAAGTCACCATTATTTCAGCCTGACCTAGAGTGATTTGAAATCTTTGTGTTCCTGAAATGCACCATTTTGTAGCTGCTGTTCTATTAAATAAAAACATCAATGGATATATTAGCAGAAAAGATATGCAAATTGGCGGGTGACTGTACATTTGTTTTTAGTAGACATTATGCCCATTGTTTACAGTGATGACTTCTTGCTTCCTTACAAGTAGGAAAAAGAATCTCCCCCTTATCTAATCAGAATGTAGCAGGACTCAATATTCACAACCACAACAGCTGAAGACCTGATACTGGGATGATGGAATAATGTGTAAGAAGTAAATATTGGCTGTCTTTATACAAACATTGAGAAGCAATGAAGAGGTATTACCAGTGTACCTGCTTTCTGACTTAAAAAAGGCATTTTAATTTTTTAAGCATTTGCTCACTATAAACTTGAACTTGCAGAAGACAATCAAGCAATTTGCTAAATAAAGTTTTTCCCACCAGTCCAAATCATTCACCAGAATGAGAGAAAAACCTTCATGAATTACTTGTTCCCCTTTTATTTTCATATCTGACATTGTTCTTCCTATATAACAATAGATGCCAATTAATAAAATTTGATTAAAGACCAGCCCGTAGATGCAATGGCTACTTGAGAGTCATTGGTATGAAGAGCATGAATGAGCATGGAAAATAATGTCACAATTCTGTCTTACACTGGTAATGTACGTAACGAACTGTTGAGCACAAGGCACAGACATGCTGGAAGTTATCAGCTCTTTCTCAAACAGCAAAGGCATAGACTACCCACTGCTCTGGGATGCTGCTGTCCTACAGGCAATTTGAGACAAAGGTGAGTGATTCATTTGGAATCCAGATATTTCTCAACAAAACCTTTGATACTCTGGGACAGAAAGAGTAATTACGAGGAGAGTGATAGGGGCTAACAAGACCAATACTGCAGCTCATTTACTTTGGCAATCTCCAGTTTTCAAAACCCAAGTGCCATTATGCTCGATTGTTCTAACTAAGGAAAACAGTTTGTGGTAAATGTTGACTTTTTGTTATCAGCCATTTTCCCTTAAATATGAGATAGGTTTTCTATACTGTGTTTGGTATTTCACGATCATTAATAAATGAAGCTGGTTGAAAGTGTCTGTATTAAGATGGAAAGAAAAATATCATACCCAGCTAAAAGAAAAGATTAAACCCCACAGAAAATGCAAATTATTACTTTCAGTCAAAATTTAGAATGAATTTTACTATCTCTGGAATGATGTTGTATTCAGATTTTTTAATGAAAATGAAATTATGTAATGTCACTTTAACACTGAGACTGGCAGTAACATAACATCAATGTCAAAAGAGTATGTTGGCCTGGGCTTAAATCATGCCTATTATAAAGTGTAAAAATTAATAGTGATGCATGAAACATGGTCAATTTTCTTATGTAAATCATCTGTTGCAGACATCAGATTGCAACTCAATGAGCAACATGTGATTGCCTGTTTCTCCTACATTTTCTAAGTACAAACTATGATTTCACAAAATATTTTTATTTTTAGCAAAAGAGGGACCAAACCCTTGATATTTTATTTTCTTGGAAATGCATTTTTTTAATAGTCTCATCTTTAAGGTATGACATGAATCAGTCACTGCTTAAACAACGCATGTAGTTTCAACAATATAACTTAAAATCACTGTCTCTAGCTGTATAAAGTATGGAAAGGGTTACATTTCAGCAAGCTTTATCATATCAATTAATGAGCCTTTTCATGCCTTCTTAACTCTTATTTTACTATAAAGTTTTAAACTAGAAATCACTGTGACAAGTTAATGACCTTGACTTTAATGTTTAAACTGGGACGTTACTTAGGTCACAGCATGAATGAAAACAAAAATCTTTTTATAAACTTCCTCCCTTTTGGTGTATGCAGCCTTTCCCATTCTGTGCCTCCATGGGTGTCAGCTGGTCCTTGGCAGTAGAAGACATGTTCTTGCATTCTCGGACTCCATGGTTGTCACCTATAGTGAGGAGAACAGTTAATAAAGTACAGCAGTGCTGAGTTCTTTCGCTAGTTACCGAGATTTGTTGATACGCTGCCCCGACGGGCTTGTGATTTCACTCATTAGTTATACAGTAAAAAATTTGAATCCTTTCAAGCACTACAAATGCCAGCTCTAACAGAAGCACAAGAGGTTCAAAGTGGATCAAAGCTAACTTTTCTGGCTCCTGGTCTTCCTCACAAAATTCCTGATTTGTGTATGTATGAATGAGCACAAAACTGGAAGACACAAGACTGAACAAAATAATTTAACTTTCTGGTTTCAGTGAGGGGAAAAAAAAAGGTGGCTGAAAAGCTAAGGCTGTCCCAGGCAGACCAACAATCCAGAGTCCCATGAATTCAGAGATTTTTACCTGCATGCATAGTTTTCTTTTGAATAAGTTTTTAAATTGTAATTTTGATGAAATGAGCTTTTCATCTCCCTAATATCTGAATTCTGCAAGAATGCTGTGAGTTTAAAATGAGATTGTTCACCAGTCTTTTTATTTTTTTCTAGTTACAATTCAAGTTGGAGCATCAGTGACATGTTATCCTCTTCAGATATTGGCGTGTTTATTAGCTTTGGCTCATACTGTTGTGCTTCGGATGATATCTCCCACCACTCTCAGAGCTGTAGCTGTTAGCTGCTGACCCTTGGCAGGGAATGTCTGGTAGTCCAAGAGGCAGACCTGAAGTCCTGCACATGTCCTCTCACTAAATCCGTGTGAATGGAGGATGTAGGGAAAGGGGTCTGCAGAGCATCACTTCTGAGAAATCACCTCCTCCCACGCTTTCCGAGCCTGAGTACAAACAAGGGGGATGCTCCAGTCACACCGATTTCTACACGTCAATGCCTTTTCCTTTACCCGTGCTGATTAGCTCCTTTTTGATCTTCATGCATTTTACTTGCAATCTAATATGCCACGTAATATTAACAGACATAATTAACTGAGGGGTTGATCCTGCTCTCATTCAAGTCAACAGGAATTGGGCTTTGAGCGAAAAGGGGAGGGATAAGATGAGGTAGGGTCAGAGGTCACCCAGTTTAAAGAAATTTATCTAGGTTCACTTTAAAAACCACATAAATCTTTCTCTCTTCACATTGGGGGTAGACAGCTAGAGGAAGTAAAAAGTGTGGCAAAAGATTTGGTGACAGCTTGTCATTTGGAGGCAAATGTAGAAAGGGCAGAAGCCCCCCCACTGTAAGCTTTTTCCCATTTCCATCACTTTCTGTTTTTCTCTTCCCCTGTAAGGTGTAGAAGGAGAAACAACAGCCTGTATTCACACTAAGATTACTGCAAACTTGCAAAGTTCAGAGATGCCCAACAGACTTCAGTGAGGATCCTCTTGGCACGTATACCACAATCATGTAATGGCATGCTCGTTCATTACGTGGCCAAGAACCAGGTGGCTGCAGCTGATGTGCCAGGTGCCCATCACAAGGGTCTACCCGCATTTCAGAGAGGTTGTTGTGACAGATATATCCATAGTGCTGTCACCAGAAGAGGTCCAGGCTTTATCTACACTCCACTCCCATCCTGTGGGTGGAAGCGCAACTGCCTCACAACGTAGGAACCCTACCTTTTTATGGTACAACGGATGCGCAGTTGGCCACATGAAGGTGGGGGGAGATCACACATCCCTAAAGGCCACAGTACAGAAGGCGCTTCTGAAAATGTTGTCTGGTGCAGAACCTTGTCCGTCATGGCGCCTCTTGGAAAAAAGAGGAGCACATGGAGCATTGCCTCCAGCAATCAGCATCCAGCCTGCAGGCTGGGGAGTGGACACTCTTGGAGTAGCTTGATCAGCTATAATGCTAGGAGAAAAAAAGAAAAAGTAAGATATGCTGTAACAGAAAGGATGAAGGACGGATGAAAGATTTATCTGTTTATGCACCCAATCTACTACCACAGCACAGCATTGTCTAATTTATATTCAAAGACAGAAATGTCAAAGGAAAAGGTGATGTTTTCATTCTTTCTCCTGTACTCCGTGTACCTTTCAAAGTGTGCACAGTTTATGGGGCACAAAGTTTATTATTTATATAATAATATTATTATTTGTACCATAATAATATTATTATCTCATTCCTCAAAACATCCATCATGTTTTGCTCTCACATCTACCAGCCTTCCAATGATAGAAAGCCAAAACACAGCAGCAGCAAAGATAAAGCCCATGATGTGAATGCAGAGGCACTTTGCCTATTGAGCATTTACGAGTACATAGTATTTGGCATTTGAAGAATCCTTTGGCACACTATTCATAGAAATTCAAGCTTGAGAGATGAAAGTTAAAAAATATATTAAAAGACCTGATTTTTCGCTCCAGGCTGGTTTCTGAATGCTGTTCAATTTACATCTGTTTAGTGATTTATTTAATAGCTGTGACTAAAATAATAATATGGAATAACTACAGAAGATTAAACTAAATTTTGTCTTGTAGATATCCATGGATAACCTCATTATGAAACAGCAAGAGCGCCCTATTTACTATGACATTAATATTAGGGTGATTAGAGTAAGACTACTATAACTTTATTGCTTCGATTTTGGCTTTAGAACTTGACTAAAGGTGTAGCCCCTTTTCTGAAACACTCTCCTGTTTGCACAAAGTGTATTTATGTCCATGGGCATTTGGCAGTGCTGGTGGTCAAGGAACTGTGGAAACTGCTGCTGTTTGTGAAATTTTTCTTCAGAATTTCTTGTCACTTAAAAAAGTTTCAGCCTTGTGACATGTTTTCAAGGCCACTGTAGGACAGCATAGGTACATACTTCTTAAGTCTGCCAGGGGAAGATGCTGATTACTGTAAAAAGGAAACGTTTCCTTGATGTGGGAGTGATGTGGAGGGGAGAGGGAGCCAAGGGTCATGGTTTAGCACTAAAATGGCTGCCAGGCTTACAATGGCAAGTACTGAGGAACTCCTGGGTATGATATAGGTATTTTCTTTTCTGACAGATTGTCTATGATATAATTACACTTTATTGACATTAGCTCTTTTATTGGAGCTGGGGTTTTTCCTCCCTCTGATTTAACTAAGAATTTTTTTTCCTAACAATCATTTACAAGTTTTTAAAGGAAAGACTAAGTAATCTAAAAGTAAAATCTCTTTCATCAGGGAGGGTGAGTTGTTCATGTGCTGTTTCTCCATTTTCTGCCACGCCACGTTTTCTGTTTTGTTCACTAAAAGAACAGGGTGGTGGAGCCAAGAAAAGACAAAAGCCCAACCCAAACAGAAAAAGGAAATGCTTATTCATGGCTTCCCCCGCCCCCCCCCCCCCCCAAAAACTACATATTGAAACATACAACCCTTTTGCACCTTGGAAAGAATATACTATATTTTGTCAATAAGCAGTTATGAAGGAAAATAACTGATTAGCTTTGTCCTTATTCTGGTAGATTCAGCTCTGAGCCAGCAGCAACACATTCCAGAATAATAACTGCTGCTGCTACGTAGGTCTAGCAAGCAATCAAAATGCTAAAAAAACCAACCCTTTTTATTTGTTCATTGAAATTTGGGCCTTCTGTTTCATGGACATATCCATTGGAGTTGAAATTGGGAAAACCGATCCCACTACAGACCTGACACAAGCAAAGAATTGCTGCTGCAAAGGGGGCACCAGAGCACCAATAGGCTATGCCCAAAGTCTGCATCTTTACTTTTTACTTCTTTGAAAGATTTGTATTACATGTTTTGTAGGACAGGACAAGTCATATTGCATCATGTTAAGTACACATATTGTTTCTCTAATTTCTTAAATTTGCTTTCTACTCATTTATTTCCTTTCTCTGCATCAAATTGTTCAATCAGCTATTACTGGATTTGAATTCTTTGTTTTTAAAACAACACGTGTTTCAGCCCATATTTGCTGAACAGCAACTCAGCTTGTTCACAACATAAACTGATGAAATACATTTCTCTTCCAAAATACAGCCAGGCTGCTTCTTTTCTAAAAAAATAGACAGGAGTCTAAAATCAAGAGCAGTAGCTCAGAATATGCTTGTAATGTCAAAAGCATTTGAACTTTCTTATTTGCCCATGTAGGGGTACATTGCTGTTACAGAAATACAAGAAAAAATACTCCCAAACTGGCAGAAGGGTGCTTCTGAGATAACTGTGAGCTTTTGGTAAAAGTGGTCCCATTTCTCCTCAGCTGAGACCTAACTCCTAACCCATGCATGTGTGGTAAGAGCATACAGCAGAAATTTTGCAGGTAAAGTGGGCCAGAACCATAGATGTAGAGAAGAAAAAGGAAGGACCGTCTCTCTCACCTTTCACGAACAACGGCACTTTTGTCATTTTCCCCGTGCCCTAAATAGACTGGATTCAGTAGCTTTGAATTCATGACATTCCTTCTCACACCGCTCTCCAGCTCATAATAAGCTAGTAGCTTAGCAGTCTTTTTTTCTTTTTTTCTTTTTTTTTTTTTTTTAAATTGGCTAGGAAGGCAGGCAAGCTTTACAACCAAAACAATCAATTTCAAGCTGCCGAACCCAATCAGGCCAGTTTGAGAGTGACCCTTTAAATTGAGTGTGAAATTGGGAGATGGAGCTCCCCTTTCCTACTCCAGAGCTGGTGGAGAAACCATCACTTCCTTTTGTAAGTGGGTGCATTAATAGTTGTGCTGTTCTTGCAGACATTATGTGCTAACAAAACTATGTGTGCCTGGTTCTGTAGCAGGTTACAGGGGAAAAACAAAGCGAAGGCCATCTGGCTCCACCAGTTTGTATGTATAATGTCCAGATACTAATCCTTAATGCACTTGTAAACGTAGTTGTCTCTCTCTCAGGGTCTGATTTTAATTTGGGTAATATTCCCGTTAATAATAACGTCTAATTACAACATCCATTAAAAGTTAGTAACATTAATTTAACAGGGAGAAAATCTAATAGAGTTCTTAGAGCAGTATTGGCATTTTTCCATTAAATTAATGTTACAAACTTTTAAAAGGATGTCTTAAATAGGCATCGTTAGTGGTGGGAATATTAAACAAATTAAACTCAGGCCTTTAATATGAGGTGGGAGCCTATTTATGAATCCAAGCAAAGGTGTCTGCTAGGCCTTTTAACCCATTTAAAATGTTCAACAGGAAGCACAAGGTTGTGCAAAATTCGCAGTACCTAAGTTTCCTTCTAGTAAAGGCTCAAGTGAATGACAATTTTTTTTTTACAGTATCTCTTTTGCTGGCTGTGTGGTCCACACATTGCTTGCTTAGCTGCTGCTGTTTTTTCTTTTCAACAATGATGTTCTGGCCTATTAGTTTTCCTCCTTTTGGTTATTTTGGTGTTTTGTTTTTTTTTTTTTTGTTTAAAGAGGGTGATCATGAAACCAAAGGATTAACAGTTCCTCCTACTGCTAGGCAAAGCCCTTGATCATTTAGAAACAAGACTCATGGGTTTGGCTGAAGAGTGACAAGTCATATGAAGGATGTATAGGTTTTGAAATGCACGTCCTTGCCTAAAACCAGACCTTATCTGCAATAAGGCAGCATATACATTTTAACCATGAGCCTGCTTGGATGGACAAACCAAACTGTTAAGAGATTAATTTTTTAAAGATGATTCTTGGTTTACAGGCTGGCTATAGACAGAACTTTTTATAACGCAAACATTGGATTACACGCATTATATTCCCCTTGGGGTGAGGACTAAAAGGAAGAGCTACATATGAGAGAAGTTAGTCAGATGCTTAATGTAATACTGGAAGAGGATCAGCAAGGGACTGTATTTTGTGCCCCATGAACAATACAAGCTTCTTGCACAGTCTATTTTTAAACACTCCAATACAAATTCAACAAAATTTAATAAAGCAGCGTTGAGAGTGGAATGAGCAGAGCAGTGCGGTGTGGTCAGACTCAGCAAGCTTTCATAATGCATATTCTCAAATTTTTAGCCAGCACTTTGCTGCTCCAAGGTTTTCTAAGCGCACAGCAGCAAACACACCATATTTGGAGTACCTGGAATAGATACCAGGATAGACCTAGACATGAGCAGCTAGTGTTTGACATCTCTGGGCTTGTGCAGCCCTTCTGATTATATACAGGGCTATACCTGCATTTTGGCCTTTTCCAGGCAGCCCCAGTGTGATCTCCTGCCTACACACAGGGCTGTCACACACAGCTTTCCTTGGGGCTCACAAGTACTTCTTGCCTGGACACTCAGCCCTTAAGGAGCAGAGGCAGCTTTGCATGCCCATCCTGAATGCATTTTGCTCATGAAGGCCAGCCAACAAACACAAAAAACCAAGAAAACAACAACAGCCACCTAACCCTGTTGACTCAGTGTTTATTAATAATAAATTCTTGGAGGTGGGAGAGTTGTCTGGAATTTGAATGGCTATTCCTGTGAGTCAATTAGTTCATGCCTCAGACAGCAACAGTATTTGACTAGTCCTAATTAAAAATAGTAATAATAATAATAATAAAGGATTAAGAATAAAGAATTTAGAGGAAAACTAGTATGTTATTTAAGGAGCATCTAAATATTACTTTAATGCTGAAATATTAAGTATAAGAGCCAGGAAAAAAATAGGAAAAATGAAATGCAGGAAAAATCATGTTTTGATTCTGTTCGGTAAACTGACAAATTGTAACAAACAATGAGCTTGCAAATAGTGCTCTGTTTTTTTTTTTTAAATCCTTTGGTATCTGTTTAGTTACACTTTTGAGCTGAGATGAGAAAAGAGGTTTTACATTACCCGAATGCTGAAATACTCCAGTGTCCAAGTAGTTTAGCGATACTGTTTGAAAGAGGAAAAAAGCCTAGTATGCCATTAAGCAGATTGGTTTTCCTCTTTTGTTCCACAATAAACTGCTCTTAGTTGGGAAAATATCCTACAGACAGAAGTATAAGGAGCAATAATACAGTGTAAATTTATTACCAGTACAGGGTTACAAGCAGACTGTAGAGACGTATGTTACCTAAAGCAATTAGATTATTATTGTAGTGGTATTAGAACAAAATAATTTACAAGGTTAAGGATTTTTTTAAACAAGAACATTTTGCTTCTAAGCTTTCTCCTAATATTCTCCAATATATTTTACTTAGAATATATTAGTTAAACTAAATCATAAGGTGATTTTTTATGATAGTAATTTTAAATATTCAAGACTAAAAAAGAAAAGCATGTAGAGCCATTTTAAGGGCTGTTGTTTGCTTTTATACTTCCCCCTGTTATATCTAGACTTTAACTAAAAACGATTCAGCAAAGGATACCTCTATGTGCATGTTTACATACTTTCACATGTGGCTTCAACATGCCCGTGAGACATAAAGAATAATGGATAAAATCCCTAAGAGAAATCAGTAAACAACCAACTATACCATCCTCCCTAATGCAGGTTTTTCACAACAAAGTAAAGGCGTTCTTACGGCACCTCCACAACAGGAATTGGTTCAATCAATAGGGATAAGCTACTGTTAATTAGTCTGATCTACTTTAATAACTTTATTCAGAAGGAAGAAGTGGGGGGGAGGCTAGAGGAAACTTTTCCCTGCTGTCAGTATTACACCCTGTAGAGGGGCCTTATATCAGCAATTCAGTGGGAGGAAGTCATGTGGAAGCATTTCTGTATTGTTCCTATGAGCATTCATCTCCTAATTTGCATTAAACTAGTAGGGAGTCAACACTGGTTTGGGTCCATACCTGTAAATCTTCTGTTATGAGATGAAAGTATTAAAGTGCGGCTCTCAAACTTGCTTCCTCCCCAGGTTGAACAAAAGTGATCTCTAATGCAAATAAGATTAGCCATAGTGTTTGGTGGGGATGCTTTGGGTTTTGGTTTTAAACTGGGAACTTCTCTTATGCAAAATTATCCATCAACCTTTGCTGTCTACCTAAAGATTTCAGTCAGCCCACCCCTTTGCCAAAAGAAGCCGCGAAACCAATGAAGCCCCACCACTGCACACACCCCCCCCCCCCGCCCCCGTGTCCTGCAGCAACGCATGTTAGAGGAAGAAAGGCAAAGCAGGATTCCCACAAACATTTCCATTGAAGGGGCAAATTCTCCAGTTGTGTAACTCCGTGCCCTATTGATTTCCAGAGGATTACTCTCATTTACTCCATGTGCAGTGCTGGCCCAAAACATTCCCCTGTTAGGAAAGTTTTTAGTTTTCATGGCTGGATTTATACCTGTATATTCCTCACAAACTGAATCAGTCAGACCAAATAAATTAATCTTTTTCTCTCTATTTCTTGTGGTGTTATCTCCATATGTGTTTGTGCATTTTCTATCTCTCCATCTATCTATAATTATACAACTAGAGCTTGGCTTGGAGGGCAATAGTAGTAAACTATTGTTCAAAGGAGATTGCAAATTGCTTGGAGCAGGGAACTGTCTTCTTAATTAGTCTGGAAAACATCACGCACACTTACGGCACTATAGGAATAATAAATAATAATAAAAATAGTTCCTGAAAGTGGGTTCATACCGCCCAAAGGCAAAGGCTGGGCAGCTGTTGGGAAGATGATGGTTCCCAGCAGTAAATATGAGCGGATAAAGCAGCAGCTCCAGGAAGGATCTCGTCAAGCTGCAGATTCCTTCCCAACTGATACCTGACAGTGCATCTACTTCAGGTATATTCACTGGAGATACTTTCTCTGATAGCGTATAAAGTTCAATCTGATTTTAAATGACAAGGTAAAAAGTGAGAAGTAATAAGGTAACTTCCCAGGCTGAGCCGAGCAGCCTGCTGCAGAAGTGTCCTTGGTCTGACCTTTATAGGCTTTTCTTTTTTTTTTTTTTTTAAGGGAGAAAGAGTGCAAAGGCAATCCAGTGAGACTGCTCTTAAGGCCCAGCAATATAGTGACAGCCTTTGGAAACAGCTGTGCAAGGAGACTGACAGATTCATCAGGTACGGTGTGGCCCTACTGCAGGTCTGCCTCACTGAAATGGTTTAAGCTTTTTTACAGCTGCTTAACCTAGGGGAGAAAGGGAGGGGGCAGAGAGAGGCTGGGAATTTTGCTATCAGAGGCTGCAACGCTCCACTCTCCCGTGAGAATACTCCTGGAGTCCGATCTGTTTAGTAATGCAAGAGATAGCCTGCCTATTAAGGCCAAACAAAGGCTATAGAAAAAAAAATAACCTGCCTGAATAAAGCTTATTTGGTGGAATTTACACATTTCTGTAAATGAATTAAATTGCTAGATACTGAAGTGATGTATCTGAGCAAAATCCATTCATTGGGAACCAGCAACAAACATAAACTTAGAGCCAAATTCTGCAGATCTTATTTAGTGATTACTGAGGCAGAGCTCCCAGCAACTCAAATGGAAGTTTTGCCCGAGTAAAAACTGTTCGATTTGGTTCACCATGAGATGGTGAAGACCACATACAAATATATCTTCACAGTTTCTTTGTTTTTTTCTTTCTCTCTGGAAGTATTCCATGAGCACTCTTGAAAAAAATTGTTCGTTTTATTTTCTTTTTCAACTGAGGTAAATTCATGTAGGATACCTTAGACCATTGCATCCACCCCTGACAACCTGTATATTTTAGGTGAAGCTTGGAGTCCATAGGTTGAGATAGCAAATCTTCCTTTAGCTTTAGCAAGGGCCTGAATTTTACCCCTATATCTGAAGTAGATTAGATGAATGGGTGGTTAGTGTCCAAAGTGAGCAGAGCAGGAAAGGTTGCTGCGAGCTTTGTTCTGGTCCTCTGATGCTATGAGGCTCTGATGTTGGCAGCACAAAAGAGAACAATTTTTGACAGCTCAAAGGTATCCATCTCTGAGGTCTAATAAGACTATTACATGCATTGCCTTTTGCCTATTGGCACAAGATCATGCTCCCTAGGTGCAAACTCTTATTCACCTGTGATTTAGAGACATCGTAGGTCGTCTACATGTTTGCATGGATTCAAGCATGAGTTTTACCTGAAGCAAGCATAAGCTGGACCCACCTGTGTGTCTGCCTGCCTGGTTGAGTTCACAGTTGTGCTGCTGCAATGCTCCATGGCCAGGTGGAGCTGACAAGACTCACTCTTCTTGCTTGACCTTTGCAAGGTACCATGACCGCTATGAGTAACAAAAATACTGGCAGTCACACTGCTGCCAGGAGGAAACAGGCTTGGGACCATATTAGGCTTTAATCCTCTCAGGACGTAACACAATTTTTTTTTTTTTCCCTCGGATTTACATGCCTTTACTGTTGTTTTTCCCCCATGTACCTCTTTTGCCCAATGTTATGGGAACTACAGTGCCTTTATGGCAGCTGAAAGTTACCTTTTGGGTCCAAATGCAAGTTCCTTTTGTGTAGCTGCACAGGAATTAAGATTTAGCTCACAGCATTTTTCCTAGCATTATTGACCAACCACAAGGACTTTCAAGGACATGTGCTTAAATTCACATTTCACCAGTTTACTTCTTTTCCCCCACCTATATCTTAATTGCTGCAGCTGCTTGTGCAAGTCAAAAGGATTGAAAATTGAGGGAGGTGGGCGGAAAGCTCAGAACTAACACAAGAAATATATACTCTTTCAAAAGTCTGTAATTATTCTCCTGGAAGATGTTAACTTAGATCCATTTCTAATCAAAAAAGGAAAAAAAGAAAGTATTATAACAATCGAGATCTAGAGGATGCAAAGTACACTCAAAGAAATCAGAGGCCATTTCAGTTCACAGTACATCCCACAAACAGTATGACTATTCTCGCTGAAAAGAGTTTTTAACTGTTGTACAAGAAGGGGAACAAGTGGCTGAAGATGGAAGCCTGGGACAGAGACAAAAGTTTCTTAAACTGTGTCTCTCTCGATGGGGTAAAAAAATCTTTCATGTGAGATTAATCTTTGGTCAAAATCACTTTACCTTTAGGTAAGTAGTTCGTATATATTTGAAGGCGAAACTACAAAGCTGCAGAACCCCATCACTTCTATGTAAAATTCTAGAAAAATGCAAGAAATGAGACGTAAAAATTCCAAAGCCTCTGTGAGGCATGTCATTTGTCCAAGCTGCTATAGACTACCGAAGACTGAATTCCAATACTAAAATCTAGATCAACAGTAGCTGTACTGAGATATAGCTAAACCAGTAATTAATACAGGTATCACGCTTATTATTTTGACTGCAGCCTTTTCTGTATGGAAAACACTAATTGCTTATCTGTGCTTATATTCAGACAGCAAAAAAGTCCTGTCAATCTCACTGTCATTGTCAAGGAATCATTTCTGACAGCATTTTCTGTGGGCTATTTTGGGAGGTAAACACTGCCTTGACAATAAATTTATTTTTAATAATAATAATAATAATAATAATAATAATAATAATAATAATAATAATAATAATAATAATATCATCATCTATAGGATATCCTGATGAAAGTCATAAAGGCGATAAATATAACATATTACTGGTAAAGAGAAGAAGCCAGCAGCCTGACTAAGAATGAGGTACAGCTTTTTACTTTTTTAAAACTCAGAAATGCATTTATAAAGTAAGCACTCTATTTGAATGACAGAGGGACAGATACAGGGCACCACCAAGCTAGACCTACAGAATTCTGCGAGCTAAATCAAGATAAATCAAGATGTTTGGTGACTGCATTGTGAAATTCAGTATATTAAGAGCTCCTTTACTGAAGAATAACTCCTCCTTTGTCTGGAGAGTAAAAAAGAAAACAGAGCAGCAAAACAGATTTCTGAATCAATATTAGCAATCAGTGCTACAGGTATGATAAAAAGCTAAAATGCTAGCTACTTATTACCAATATCTTATACTCAGTGGTGTTTATATTTTATTTTCTGAACAGCTAGATTATAGTCACCCATTTGTTGAAAAATCAAGAACAAAAGATAAGCACTTGGCCCCTTGTAGTAGGCCCCCTTGCCCCACCTCAAATATTACCCATTTTACACATGCTATGAACTGACCACTCCATATTTTAATGCTTTCCTTTTCAAAAGAAAGGGAATACAGGTTACATAAGTCAGATAAACATTTCTTGTCTTTTATATTTGGAAATTATGTACTTCTTGCATTATTTGGCCTTTTAAGCAAAATTCCTCGAAGATACCATTTGTTTAATCCAGACACACACTTGTCAGTCAACCTCAGTCAACTGAGACTGATTTTTGCAAGAAATAACAGTGAATGTGGACAATTTTACAACAATCATTAGAATTTTCCTTTTTCTATATAACTGTATAGACTGGGGTGCTCTGTTGAGTGGTCTCAGAAAGGTCATTGAGGGCAAGGGATGATATAAACAGTCATCTAAAAGCATGGCAAATCAATCATAATTAACACTTGGAGGTACTTCCTGCATACAAAGCCCCCGGAGGGAAAGGTCATTGGGAGAGATCACTGGACAATGTGCAGATATAGGAGCAAACAGGTTTCCTCACTCCAGGCCTCCCTTTTGGTTGATGAGTTCTTGCCCTTGTTTTCAGTGCCACCCGATGCTGGAGCATCTTGGGGTGCTGCAGGGAAGGGAGCGGAGCGTGGCAGGGCAGGTGGGACACTCCAAAACCAATGATCTGTACACGCCTTCAGATTTCTCTCACATCAAAACACATGCTGCATGTTGCATGTACTTATCCTCAAGACACCGAAACAACAATGTAACGCTGTTTCCCTTACAAAGCCAGTGATGGGGATTCTCATGGCTCAATATTAAGTGCTGCAGAATCTCACTTTTAAATTTCTATGCAACTAGTCAAAGAATCAACTGACTCACATGAGACCCTACAGTGAGATGGGTGTGGGAAATCCCACCTTGCAAATCCAAAAGGGTTCAGGCCTGAGGCAGAACTGAGGAGGTGCAATGGATAGGCAGACCTTCAGAAAAAAGTTTTCAAGTACTTAGCTTTGCACGTAAGCAACTATAAATACCAGTTGGGCACCTACGTTCCTTCTCAAGGCCCTGCCCACCTCTCACCATATTGCAGAGGCAACTACGACTATAATCTACAAAAGCCACCCTGAAGCTACTCAGAAAGTCCAAGGAGAAAGTTGTGTTTTAGAGACAATCTCTAAAGTATTTAGGCACAGAAGCTAAGAGGTGTAGGCATTTACTGACCACTAAAATCTACAGTCTTGAAGAATCTGCAGCAGGCACCTAAGGCAGCCTTTTCTTAATTCACCTGCTAATATCTTTTCCTGAAACTGTAAGAAGTGCAGGATAAGGAACTGAATTTCCCTCTCTCATACATTGTGAGAGTTCTTTAATTAAAGAAGAAAAAGTCGATACCCCTTCTCTTCTCTGGTCCAGCAAGTATGATACAAGAATGTCTTCCAGACGAAGCCCTGTGGTGAAATGCCCATTTTGTGCATCTTCTTGGGTCTCACGTGACAGAGAAACATGCACATACCTAGAGCTGTCAAGAGCTAAGTATGCCCAGAAACAGACCCTTCAGCACATGGCGCGTGTTTCTGGCATCCCCAAGGTTGTATGCCAGTCAGACTGAGTGTGAGGGGAAGATTGAATGTGAAATAAGCATTTGTTTACACAAAGAGTACAACACAAATGCCTGAAATCCAAACGTTTGAATACATGACAGACCTTCATTGCAGATCATCAATGAAGATTTATCGCAGGACCAAAACCACAGACTTGATCTATTAGATTAAATCAACAATTTCCATGTAGATCAGACATGAGAGAAAAGTACAGCATAGCCAATGCATAAGAGATAATTTTAAAGTTGTGGTCACAGTAGGTCAATTATTTAAAGCTTCTTTTACAGAATAAATTCATTTGTTTCTGAAACTAAACACTTAAACCCAGAACATATGATAAATGTTGTGCTATTATTACTAGAGGCAGAAGCCCAGGTAGTGACAATTAGTCTGCATCTACTTCATCTTACGGTCCTGACTCTTTAAATGCTAGTGACCAGTTTGGTAGTAACAGCACCCAAGCACACACCACTGCTATACCACTTAACCTTCACCCTCTTCAACTCAAACTCTGACTGGGATCAAATCCACCAGGATCTGTATAGATAAAGTGGTGGACATAGCATGCATCCCTGCCTCTTGATCAGGACTGTTGGGCTTTCACCTTCATTAGTGGAAAGGTAGTGAGGCAAATAGTTGGAGTATCACTATTGCAGAAGAAAATAATAGCTGTGTCAATGGAAAGCTGGAGCTTCCTCTTCACTAGACAGAGACTGTTGTGATGATGGTTGGCATTATTTCATAACTGTGGATTTACATGAACTATTTCAATGTTCTCAGTCTGATCATGGACTGAAACAAGGTATTTTGCTTCAGCAAAATTTACACTGAATATGATTAGTTTTAAATAGTTTACAGCAATAATGCAGTGTAGCAAATGAAAAAAAAAAAAAGTGTTTGACCCAACAGAGTTAACATTCTTCACATAACAGTTATCACACTATATGCTCCTGATTCTGTTGGCACTTCCTTCTATGAGCTTTACGTTGAACTCAGTGATCACACTGAGTGTATCTCACAAATGAAGCCTAGATTCCAAACAAAAATGCATTTACTATGTAACAAACCCAATGCATGCATAACCAATTTAAATGCAATTTAAATACTATTATGGGGGTGAAGCATAATTAATTTTAAAATCATATTTAAGTGTTTTTTAGTTTGTGATCTCCTGCCTCATTTAACGTGAAGAGAACATCACTAAATCATTTACTTTGCACATAGGGGAGGCTTACTTTCTGCTCAAGTGTTTAGCATTTTTATTCCTTTTTGTTTTGTTTTTTAAACCAGAAGATTTTCCACTGTTGCCTTGATTACATCGTAAACTGTTTAAAAGCCTCTGTTCACAAAAGAATCCTGCAGGAATGCTGAAGCTCTGACTCACTTCGATTTAGCAGCTTTGTCAAATTTCTCTAGCTTGAAACATGATGAAACAAATTAGTGACAAACATTCAGTGTTCTGCTCTTATAAGGCCTATAAACATTTTGGTTTGTACACATAACAGCAAATCTCAGGCAGCTGAAATAAATCCAGGCAGTGAATTTAAAGGGTGAAATTTTCCAGTGGTGAATGGTAAGAGATCATGATGCATGATGGTCTCAGGTATGTGATGATGTAGCATTGTAGCACTGACACATAAGTGGAATTAGCAGCTGTAAACAAGTGTGAGTTGAAAGGTTACAATTACACAGATGAAGCTTATTCATTGTTCATTTATTGGCCAGTGGGTACCATACTCAAGCACATAGCATAGCACCACCCAGTACTTAAGCCTTGATAAAAAGCACATAAGTGTGTATACAGCTTGCCATCTAAGCTAGCATTCGACTATGATGGAATTAAAGAACGAATATTAAGAAGATTTTCTTAGCACAAGATGAGGACTCTTCTGGTTTGGGTCCTCAGGGTACTCTTTCCCTGCAGTTAAAAAGCATGAGACACATTAAAGACACTGTACATGACCAGCAGTTGCTAGGTTTTGTTGCATTGTAGTTCATCTCTCTCTCAAAGTTTATCACATATGATGGTTGTCATTAAAACATTGTAATTTGCCATCAGGAAGAGAAAACAGTGTAGTACTTTCTCATACTTGGAGCACACCCACTAGAATGAGGGCCTCATAGGGCACAGGCTGTCACTTTAGGTGCATATACATGATACAATATAGTGATGGAGAGGGATGCTTGTGCTAACTGAACAAGGAACTTCTCAGGTGACTAAATTAGTCCAGAAAAAATGCCATTCAAATGCAGTTATATCCAAACTAGATCTGATATCCTACTTTGCACTGCACAATGCAGCAGACATAATTCTATATACGCTTATGCAGTGGCTAGCACAAAGAAGCTAAGCAAGCTCCAGTTGCAATGATCATACAAATGATAACAGGATCTCAGAGATAAGGATACTGTGTTTTTCTTGCATGGTAAATACTCAAAGCAATGCCTCAAGAAATGGTGCCACTACTTGAGGCACTTGAAGGCACTCATTCACTTGAAGTAGTATCTAAAGCAATAAATGTATATTTTTTTCCAAGCATAACTCAACCCTATTCTGCCTAATAGGACACAGACTTCATAGGCAGACTCAACTTGCATACATCCCTGTGTGTTTCTGAGCTTGTGAGGAATGAAGGAGGGTGGGGAGAAGGATCCTACCACTATGGGTCCTGCCCGGCAGCAGTATTTGCCTATACTCATATGTTGTACACCTAATGGTGTGACAATACATGCTTCTCATTAAACATGCCATTATACATAAAATAAAATAATAAAAAAAAACCACCAACAACCACCCCCAACCAAGCAGATAAACCCCCCCCACTTATTGTTTTCAGAGGATTTCTGCACCACAGCACAGAAGACAAGGTTTATCCCCTGAAAAATTTTGGAGACAGACTGTTTCTTTTGTCTCTACCTTATCTTACTGGGAATATTAACGGAAATTCAAAGCTGCTGTCTTGAACTGGTAGTATAAAATTAGGTATCTAAGATCCTCATGCATGGGCACAAATGTCTGCAGATTTGGGCAATCCACTTTCTGCTTGCATATATTGCTTTGTGCAATATATATGCAACACTGAAGAAATCCATTTGCAAATAAAGTCATCAACAAACATACCAAGCGTTGACCCTGCTCCAGGTCAGTATTTCGGCACATTGCTACTGGCTTCAATAGAACCAGGGTTCCCTCCATGGTATTACTCAAGGGCATTCACTGTGGTCAGTGAATTGTCTTATTCATCCTCTCTCTAAAAAAAGTACATGTAAGTTAGAAGCAATATGAAGGATTTTAACCTGTACTTTATGCTGCCTTGGCCTATGTCCTGACCATTTCATTCATGAAGTAGGTTTAGACTCAATACTTTGGTCAAACTGCCAAGGAAAGTCTTGCTGCTGCAGGAAGCAGAGTCGATGATTCATGAGGCAGCCCTCTTTCCTCCAAGCAGGTCTGAATGACAGGGCTGCAGAAGTTTGCTACTTTCCAGATGAAATCCAAGTTTAAAGAAGATTCATTCCCAAGGCCCTTGCAGCATGCATCCGAGTGTTAATCCTTGTGTCCTGGCCAAACTCCAGCCTGGATGATTACACTGTGCCTGTTGAAATTCTCTCTGTAGTCTCAATTGGATAAGTCACTCTTCCAGCTCCTAAAAGCTGCTGCGTAATGTTGTTAATGCATTTCACTGGGAGAGGTACATTTCATTAGTATTTAAAATATCCTCTGTACTTCCGGACAGCAAATACTTGGAGAAGTGCAGGATGCCCAGAGAAATTGAAGAATTTTTCAGACTGCTATTTGAAGCTATTTTAAGCAGGATATATAGCACCTTTTCCAAGGGTCCCCACATGCATTCAGGTGGAGGTTACACATTTGGTTGCATAGCCCTATTTAAGAAGTCTGCTGTCACCAACACTACCAGATCCGCATTTCCGCCCACTGGCTCCACTGGGCCACACTTCTCTGTTACACGGCAAAGTAGCCTGGGAATACATCTGCCCAAAGAGAGATGATTTCCTCTTCTGTAGATTGTTAGTTGGGCAAGGACTGAGCCAATAGTTGTGCTGCCACAACATACGGGCAACTATGGGGCTAATTAGATAGAGAATGTTTAAATGGGGCTAATTAGATAGAGAATGTTTAAATCATCCTTGCTATAGGAGAAATACCATGTAACTTGGCCCTGACCACACTAGTGCAGGAAAGAGGGAAGGCTGGTCCTCCAATAAAGACATCTGTGAGAAGCAGTAGTCTTGCAGAAAGGATGGATTTTGATCATCCAACTGAGAAAAATAATAAAACATTCTCAATTTGGATACCTGTAGCTGTAGCCTTCTGTATGCGGGTTTTAAAGATAAAATACATCAACTCAGTCAGTTAATGACTTTTGCACTGATTGGAACAGGAACTGATTGGAATTAGAGTCTCTCCTTGCCCCAGTGCAGAGCAGTGACAATGTGAAGCTGTTTTCTCTACTTACGAGGGTAACGAGTCTGGTGGCATATATTGTTGTAGAGAAACTATCTAACCTAGCAAAATTCATAGTTAAACTAGTGGTAGCATGGATGCTTGCAATAGTCAGCATTTGTTACCATTACAGGCCTGGACTGAATTCAGACCATAGAAATGAGAAAACCCATGTGAACATCCTGGTGATCTGCATCGAGTCAGTGGCTTGCAGCTCAACGTAACAAACATTAGCATTTTCATTTGCAAATCATCATATGGTTTGGGCCTTTGGGCCATGATTACCTAAAAGACAAATGTTTTTTTAGCATCAGATGTCCACAAATACAAGGTCTAATTCAAACACAATCTGTTATATTGGACTTCATGACAAGCATAATAAACCGTCATTCATCTCAGTAACTACACTCAGAATTTTATAGCGGCAGAAGTTACCTGCTTTGTAACACTGCATATTTTGGGGAGACTTACATATGAATTTATTACATCTTCCATTCCGTAATACACTGACTTGGAGGACTGTGTTAGATTTTTATATGTCAAAGCATATTGCCCCTTATTGAATTAGATTTAAATGTTAAATAGTCTCAAGAAGTCATTCTGTGCTCATTCCTTTTCAGTTTAAGATGGATTATCCAAATTGATCATGCCACAAACATACTCATTAAAAGAGTTCAACATTTATGATGCATCGTGTCAAGCAAGGTCATGATTTAATGTAAGTTGATACATCATAAATTAAGAAGCCAAGGAAACAAACTCCTGAAGGCCAAGGAAAGCATATATTAAAGAAATAGTCTGTAGTGATCTATGCACAAAATCCATTACTGTCCAATAGCACATGTGGATGTAGGTATAACTGTAAACAAGAAGTACGTGTGGTACTTCAAAAGGGAGAATTGCCAAAGCTGAAAGCAGCTATGAGTAGAATAGAGTGGGAAAGGAAAAACAGATACGTAATGATAGTATAACTGGAAATCATTTGATTATGCAACGCTGGGCTTTTCAAACTGCACAATACTGTAATCTTGCAGGAAGTCTGCTTCATTTAAAATTATCCCATCTAATAAAAGGTGAAAAAGTAACATTTTAAAATATACTAGAAATGGGGGGAGGGACAGGAAAGAAAGTGAGGAAGTCAAACAATAATGGCAGCACAGCATTTTGATGTGATATAGGATAAGACAGTGGAACACACTGTAATAGAAAGTGATGGAAAGTTTCCCAATCAGAGTGCAGAAAAGGCAGAATTCTCGATTGCAAATGTGTATGCTTGTGTTTTTTTAA
Organism: Nipponia nippon; assembly: GCF_047370975.1. NCBI lineage: Eukaryota > Metazoa > Chordata > Aves > Pelecaniformes > Threskiornithidae > Nipponia > Nipponia nippon. The sequence goes on along the minus strand of NW_028262290.1, from coordinate 102,536,520 downwards.
AAAAGCAAAAGTAGTGATATCATAATATCTTATAAAATAAGGCAATATTTTCTGTTTTCCTTTTTCTAAGTGTGTTAACAAGTTCAAATTAGAAGTAAATATTTTAAAATTTGAGGTTCTGCACAAATTTCATCCAAAAGCCTTATAAGAATTGGCTAAGGAATCATAGCAGCTACTAATACAGACTTAGTAAATTTTGGCACACTGAAGAGCAAGATAATCCTGTCAGTTTTTAAAAAAGTAAACCTGGGAAAAAAACCCAAAATACTGAAAAAGATCTGGAGATCATATTAGACAATAGTTGGTCATAATAGAGATATTCTCTGTTCAGATGCATGACTCTGATGGTAAATGCAAATCCTCAATGTAAAACACAGAGGAAGGGAGAGGTGGAAAAGGCAAGCTTTAAACACAAGTAGGCAAGGGACATTACTTATGTTTTAGCAGGCCATTACCAGCATATTCTGCTAAATCCACTTCAAAAGTAGGCTGATCAATTTGAAAAGGTTCAGAAAAGAGTCATAAAAATGACTTAAGGTCTGGAAAACAAACTCAGGCTATTCCATGCAGATTTTAAACAAGAAGGATGGCTAACTAATAAAATATCCATAATCCATGTGATGCAAGTGGGCCTTTGAATCTTCCATCAACTCAAATTGCAAGCAGTTCCCTAAATTAGTATCAGGTTAATTGTTGGCACAGAAGCTATTTGTGCGATGTGCTGAATAGGGATGGATCACCCTTCACAGCCAGCTGGCACACCCAGTACAGGGATATACAGTGCTCAAGTCAAAATAGACAGGGATGAAATTCAACCACACCATTACTTTTATTTCCACAAGTAACCAACAACATTAGCTTTCTTCCCAGAATGAGATTGTTACACAGGAATCTTGTCCTTATTCTGGCTTGCTTAGGGGTTGGGTTGGTTTTGGTGGGGTGAGGGAGGGGAATGAGGGGCGACAGGGGAGTTGTGCATGTGACATTTGTACTAATTATCTCATTCAATCCTGCGTACGTGTGTGGGTTAAACATCTATGTACGCGCAATCTCTATAGAGTGAACTGGTTTTGCATTTACACACACCATATTAAAATGCATGTGAAAGTGTAGATTACAGGTCTTATGTAACAATCTGTTTTACTCTTAGTCATAAGATGAGATCCCGCAGAAGAAAAGACTCTGCAAAATTAGAGTGAAACGTATGCTGCTACTGAAGTGCATTTTTGTATAAACATATGTTTTCACTCACTAGGATCTAAAAGATCATCTTCAAACATTAAACTTTGAAAAATAAATGTGAGTGAACTTAGGGATTTTCTTAAATATGTTTGTATGTTAAGTGTATTTATGCGGAAATCATTTGGCAAATTCAGATTATATGAATTTCACTATCAATGTTCTGAAATTTGCAGGTGAGATATTATTCACATCACACAGAATGTCATATTCGCATATGATCCTTTTTGTTTCCTTTTTGAATGTTTTCCATACCACAACAATTGGTTGAGAAAACAGAAATTTTTTTGGGGGAAAAAAAGTGTTCATTAAATAAGAACTGCTTTAAAATTTCCCAATTTCCTCCCTTAATTTTTATTTCCAGGCAGGGGGGGAATGGATAGTCTTCTTTTATTTAATCTGCTGTCTGTGAAGTTGCAGAAAATGAAACTTCTACCCTGTTCTGAGTAATTACTGGCCACCTTGGAGCCTTGTTGAGTCGGGTTACAGTGTGGAATACCCATTTCTCAGGAAACCCCCATTCCTTCCTCAAAAGGGGCCACTCACTGAAAATCCCTTCACAGTCTGCTACAAAAGCTTTTCTGCTATTCTTCTTCACAATAATATATATTTTACCCTTCTGAGATGAAAAGACGAAGGGGCTCAAGCTAAGAAAAGTTGACCAGGAGGCTGGTGACAGCAGTCACTTGAGATCCTTTCAGAGATGCTCTCAAGCATAAATATTTAATCTCCTTCGTTCCCCCTAGTGTGAATAATTTTTTTCCCCTTCAAGTATCAAAACAAAGTTATTGAAATGCATATAACCCTGATATTTGATCCATGGCCTCTAAGGGTCAAATACGCACTGACGAAGCTCTTAAAGCCTGCAGAACTTTCAGGTGGTCACTTTGCACACACCAGCTCATCAATCAAGCAATAATCAGCAGGACAAATGGGGGAAGATGCTGGTACAGACTACTTAAAAGGCCTGGGCAGCTGGTCCACTTCAAGAGTCCCCTTTATACAGTTTCAGCCTTTAGCCCTCCATGTTTTGAAGGGAATTAAATACACTTGTTAGTTTCAATAGTTTATCCCCACATCTGTTTGCGTTAGCAAACAAAACTGCTCTTGCTTCAGCATCCCCCTTCTAACGTTAGGATCACTTCTTCTGAATTAAGAAGTGCTCTGAAAACACTTTAGCAATTTCAGTTTTCATTTAAGGCATGCCAAACATCCAATCCCCCCGCCCCATCTTGTCTTTGTAATAACTGATTTGGTAGAAGCTGAAGACAGAAAAAGACACATTTATCCTAAATAACTTGCCCATCACAGAAACAGATTATAGTAAAGCTCATTGAATTCATTCCCCAAAATAAAAAACATGGGTGCACTCATATCTTGAACTGGGCTAGTATTTATTTTTTTGGGCTGTTGGTTGGCCGTGTTGATGACAAGCTAGTAGCAATTCTGAAATGTTGATCACATCTGTTTATCAAGTAATATGCAGTGATTATTCTTAGCTTTGCAATAGAGGAGGATGAATTGGTTGGCAGCACAAAGTATGAAATCATTCTGTCTCTCACCAAGGAACAAGCAAAACTGACAACCTCCTCCACTCCCAGTATGTCATAATTAGAAATTAGAGCTGCATCAAACTGTTCGCTACAGCTGTAAACTCTGGCAAAAGAAAAAACCCTCAAAAACTATCTGTCATTTACTTAATAGGCTTCCTATTTACTGTGAGCATGCTGAAATTAGGGATTGGGCTTTGGAGCAGAGCATGATATTTCCAAGACTTTCTGGAGGTTAAAAAACTGCTTTAAAGTGTCTCTATTTTTTTCCTTCTCTTATTGTATTTAAAAGTGAAATTCAAAAAGGGTTTGAATTCTCAGAATTTAAAAATGAAAATGTGGTGGATTTTCCTAACACTGAAAGCACACAATGAAGGCGTAACTGAAAAATGCAATCTAGGAAAAAGTAGAACATAAATAGAATGGGAAGATTCAAACACTGGATCTAAGACAAACTTTTGAAATCAATTTTCTTCTGAAATTAAGTTACTATATTCTGGGTGAGTGTTACCTTTTTGGGTTTTTTGAAGGAAAACAAAAGGAAAAAAAAAATGATCTGAGTGTTTTCCTTCAAAATGCCATTATCAGAGAAAACAGAGTTAAACAGATACCCCATTAAATAAAAATAAGAAAAAATAATGTGAAAATGGAAAATCTGAAGGCATTCAAGCCACAGAGCTGCCAACCCAGCTTCCTCAATTGCCAAATAAGAAAACAGCAGGGTCTGAGATCTGCTTTTTTTTTTTTTTTTTAAAAGTCTTTGAGTTTGGGCCTAGATTCTTCTTTATTGTCAATGTACAGAGACAGTCTGTACAGTCCGTAGGCACTGCCATGGTGTGATCACCCATCTGGAGATGCTGATGTTCTGCACTGAGTACAGGAGGAATAAAATGGCCACTTGTGGCAACTGCAGTCGGTGAGATGAACATGTACTTACGAGACTGCCAAAAAGGCCTTGACGCACATGGGTCTTATCTTACCTTAGTAAATTAAAGAGCGGCAAGGAAGATTCCCAGTTGCCAGTGACTAATATCAATCCTTTCTTAGCACAGCCCCTTGCAAGATTTTGGCCCAGGCTAACTAACGTTGACTCAAAATCCTCCCAAACATGGCTGGGGAACAGCCATGTGCTAGGGACCCTTCCCAACAGGCAGACTGCATGGACCCAACTTGCTCTGCATGCAAAGCAAGCTTACTAGCATGGACACAGGTTGGTCCATACACAGCTCCCATCCATCACTTTGGACATGCAATAAAAACTTTTTTGTCACTATTTGAGGGTTGGTTTATGTTGAATTTGTTTTGTTGACTTTTTGTTGACTTTGTTTTAAAGTTTTGAGAAAGAGACAAGTAGGGAAACCTTAGGCCCCCAAAGCTTTTCTGTCTATAAATCAGTTACGAGCATGTTGAATAGCCTATCACCTAAGGTAAATTCCTTATTTAAAAGCTACAGTGATCTTATTTGCTATTTATGAACCCAAAACTTAATAATTTTGCTTAATTGGAGTATTTCTGTTGTTTAGAAGTGTGTTGGTTAGGATCTGGGTGCAAGAAAGAATAAACTGTGACAGCAATAATACAACCATGGTAATTTAAATGTTGAAGCAAGTTTGTAAGAGAGTGATTTCTGTAGCCCATATGATTTAGCAGGATTAATGAAAATGTAGAGTGCAAAGAGTATGAAAGGTGTGAAGAGAGTAGGTTATTAAAATTTTCCCCAGTGTAAATGCTTATTTCTTTTGTCATCAAGCTCTCATGCTCTATTAATCCCTATGAAAGCAAACAAAAACAATAACCAAAAGTGTTCAAAGAACACTGAATTTAGTATTAACCTACATCTGCATTTCTACTGAAGGTACCTGAAATCCGGCACCAACAAGTAAAAGTAACAATTTTTTGCCCTATTTTGCCTTGTGGAATAGGATCTCTAAGACTTTGCTGAGCCAGTCTGGACCCATTACCAAGTGATGCCTCACAAGTTGAATAAACTGCCGGAAAAATATTCCGTCATAACTGCTAGATGTAACAGGTGACCTTACAGGCACAGGATGAGGTGGCAGGCATATGAAATTAGTGTCACTGTCAAGCTGTTTGTAATCCAAGCCCTCCGCCTGGGGGCCCAGCTTTGCAAATGGGCACATAATCAAACAGAAAGGAGGCAATGGCAGGGGGTAGGAAAAAGGGTAAATAGCCCTCTTTTCCTGTCACTTCTACCATGGGCCCTCAGCAGCTCCTCTGCTGCCAGCTGACTGGAGAATTAGGATGCCAACATCTGTGCAATGCGAGGCAAAGCTGTACCTGTGCCCCTGCTGTGCAAAGCACAAAGCATGCCAACTCTCCTTCAGGTGAGCCAGGAAAAGCCATGAAAAAGAGATGATCCAAAGTGCGATAAGCCAGGTAGTGCATGTCAAGGAACTGGATTGTCTTGCTGGGCATGAGCCATGCTGCGTGACATGCCAGTAGGTTATCTGGTCTCTGTTGCTGGGACAAATCTTTCAGGAGACAGGGACTGTCCACCAGGCTGAGTTTTTTTACCAGAGATTTCATCACTGTGTTGAAAGCTGGAAAGTAGCTAAACGCTTACCCTCGTCCAAGTCATGCAACCCAAATTACACAACCTCTGGTGATAACAAAGGAAATTGCGAGAGGGCATATTCACTCGTGATACTTCCATTGCCTGATAGTATTTGTGAATGGACAAAATACAGTGGGTCCCTGAACATAGTTTAAAACCAACAATTTTAAAAAAATCAGCAGAAAGTAGTTTTTCTGCTGTTCAAAGAAGCATCAAGTGTTTTAACTTCAGACTCTGTAAATCAGCATTACTTCATGTTTTGTATGCATGTGTATCATTTTAGCTAAGGGAATGAAACATGACCCATATCTGTAAATATCAATAGCAATACTGTTGTGTAAGCTTAGGGCAGGGGAAGCACCAAATTATGTCTAAGAGTTGGTTTAGTCCTTATTTTCTGTGGTACAAGCCATGCATTTACAGTCCTTCCTCCACCCTGTACTATTAAGTCACACATTACTATAATTTAGTAACATTTATCTCACACTGAGCTTCAAACTCCTGACCTATCTATTTTTTAAGTTGTCTCTGGAATGTTTAGTCTTGAGATTTTCAGTGATGCAAGAGGAATTTTGTGGACTATTTACAAGATTCAGACACTAAACATTGCTGATGTCTGTTTGGTTTTTTTTCAAATGACTTCCCTCCTACATTTTACTACTCCCATCTTCATTGTCTTTATGGATGGAGAAGCTTGCTCTGGTGTCAAAAATATCATTGGGGCTACATTTCTCATTGGGCTTTGTTCGATCTCCTCCTCCCCCCCCCCCCCCCTCCCAGACTCCAGTAAAATACATTTCAGTGTTTGGGATTTCCCATTCATCCTGATTAAAACAAAGCCAGCAAAGTTTCCCCCACCAAACCGTGTGCCTGTTTTGAAGAGGCAGCAGCCACCGGCTCTGGTTTTGTCAGGAATGAAAAGAGGGCATCGCAGCTGTAAGGCAGCGCAGACGTGTGAAATGGGTTTCACACGCTGCTCAGCTACCAGTGGGGTGGCCATGTATGATTCAGTCTGCGCTAAGTCAAGAAAAGGAAAAGCCTTCAAAGCCACGCCAGCCATCACCTCTTACAAACCCTAAGTACCCCTTTTGACTGCCGTTGCTTTGCTGAAAATAACACATTTAGTCATTTGTCATAATTATAAGAGTCCCAGTGACAAGGAATGCAGGCCCGCCTTTTAGCGCTGCCAGGCCCATGATAATGCAGCCAGCGGGGGACGGCTGCTGCCAGCAAACCGCGGCCGCCGTGCCAGCGACACTCCTGCCGAAAGGTCATGCGTGACCTCTGTGAGCAGTTCATCCCAGATGATTGATCGGCTCGCAGCAAAACTAATAATTACACAGCTCTTCATTTCCATTTGTCTTCGTAACATGAAATTTATCCCGGTGTGAAGGATCCAGGCCACGCAGGAGTAAACTGGTGAGCCAGAAACCTACTAAAGCCCCACAGGTGCAACTCAAACATTCTCGGCCCCAACACCCACCCCATCCCTCTTTAACTTCTTGCTCTCTGCAGGTATTTCCCAAAGACAAAGGAACAATGTATTCCTCTGCGTTCATCTATATTATTTCAATATTTCCATTTTGTATTTCTAAGCATAATCTGCAAAACTCAACCAATCTTATCCTGTTTGCTCTCTCCAGCTACTCTCAGTGGGCCTGTGTTAGTGTTATAGCATGTTTCTGTGACTCACAAATATCTAATTTTATTAGAAATATTCATTTAAACACCTTTTTAATAAGAACATAAATATACTTTTTTTTCCCCTGTCAGTTACCTAGGCTCCTCAAGTTTTTTGCAACAAACATTGCTTTCTCACACATGGAAAAGACCTTCTGCCCCCCAAACAAATTCAGAGGCCTTCAGAAGTGTGACTGCAGGCTGCTGCAGGAATTGTTGCACTTGCCAGAAGACCTCATCAGGAAAACATATGCCCCAGGCACACATCACATAAACATGGGGAGAGACATTTCAAGGCGGTAGAAGGTAAAACTTTCTGCTGAGGGTGTGTGTGTGAAGAGTATCTACGTAACTTGGAGTTATCCCTAGATGCCCATGGAAGTAGTGAAAGAATGGAAGGGAAATATTTTGAATTTCTACATTTCTTCCCACCCCCAGCCAGCAAACAAGCATGTATCAACAGAGGCGTTGTTTGCAAATGAAGTATTAGTGAACTTCTTGAAGGTACACTTGGGAGAGGTGACACAGAGGAAAAAAAATGTGTACACACACACATATACTCACACACACAGAGTCAGTTTGAAACAAGGACTTCAGGACACAGTCACCACACTCTGAAATGCTTCAAGACCTGCTTGCTTTAAGCTGATGTCCCTTAGTCTCTTAAGCCAACGCGACAACTCCTCTGCCCCACTCCTCTGCACCCCACAGACCAAGATGTAGGAAAAACGTGTGTATTCAAACTAAGGAAGAAAAAAGTTCTAGCAAACCTTTTATTTGTGTTTCTGGGATACAGTTTACATGTACCTTAGCATGCCTTATGGGGTGCCAAAAGTGCTCTGGGCAGCTGCACACTTCTGACAGCCTAACACTTCTTAGGAATCACCTCTGATCAATAAGCTGGAAATACCACATTTGAATCTTTATTTACTTCAATCACTCACATTTGAATCCTTCTTATTTACCAAGTAAGGAGAAGGCTCTGATGTTTGCTTTCTTACTGTGGAAAACTCTTCCAACTCTATTTACAAATCTTCAGTTAGTGAAATTTTTTTGGTAATAACCTAGCACTGAATAGGATCTTCTTCTGCGAATAGTCAGTAACATTAGCCTGCTTGTGAAACAAAGCTTTGGTTTGCACAAGTAAACATTTCAGACTTAGAAACTCTGTCATCAAAAACTTGGTGGCTAAATCCTTATGGTTTTACTTGCTTTTTTTGTGTAGCCTATTTCTCTGTCCAAACTGCTGTTGCATTCACAAGCAGCATCCATAAAATGTCTGAGGTCAGGACCCCAAGATTTTGCCAAACACTAGGAATATCTCGTAAGATGTTCCCAGACAAGCAGCGTTAAATGAGAAGAAACATGCAAAGACCAAAGAACGAGCCCAGTCTTTGTTCACTATAGAAAAACACCGTTAGAGTCTGCTCAGACTGTCGAAGGATCCAGCTTTACCCTCCCAAGCTTGTTTCTGTTTTGCTGATTGCACTACTTTCTTGTAGCTCATCCACAGTGAATAAAACTTTCTTTTAATTTAGAAATCGGTCTCGTGCTCTATTTTTACTGCAAGGAAAACAATCGATTTCCCCTCCCCCCAGCAAAATCCAGTGCAGGAACCTGGTCCCTGGCAGCTGCTGCTGACTTTAAGCACCATATATAAGGCATTAAACCACCCACTTTATGTTCTAATAACATTAACAGTCTCACATGAACCAGGACATTCAGAGTTAAAGCTGAAATTCTCTCCTTAAGTCACCACATTGTGTCTAGGTACAGTATTGCAGCACTTAATCAGGGGGCCTCAGAGCAGTGGGGGGTTCATACCATATGTGCTATAATACCTAAGCACAGCGGGGTGAGTTAAGGACAGAGTTTTAGACTTAACTCTGAATTTCTTAGGTTCAGCCAGTCCCAGCCTTAATGTTTTTGGAAAAAATTGCATTATGTGTGTCTGGAGAGTTACTTTTCCTCTTAAAAAAATAAAAAAGACGTATTGTGGGGGTGGGGGACAAGTGAGGATGATTTCTCAAGAAAAGATGAAAGTAGGTATCCAATGCTAACCATCTACAGTGTAAGTGTGGACATGATATTCTACAAAACATTTATACAACTTTCAAACATATTAACTTAATCCAGATGACTGTAATAAAGCTATATTAAAAATACTGTTTCAACATGAACTTTATAGTCTTTAAGCCATTTACTCAAATTATATTGTGTTTGATTTTCTTAGCATCTTCCAGGCCCCAGCCTCGAGCTTGGTGAGCACTGCAAAATACACTCTCTAATGAGCTGCTTACATTTTTAAAATCAATACTATTTGTGCTAAATTTTTGCTTCTTCTTGGCAACCCTGTTAGCAAATACGTATTTGCTATGTATTAAACAAGTTTCAGATTCAAAATTGATCCTCATAAGAAACCCCATAAAACAATCTGCCAGAAGGTGAGGATACTAAATTTGCCAGCTACCTTGCCAGGGCAGCTCTGTGTATCTCCTAGTGGTATCATGGGAAGACAGAAAAATAGATCCTTTATTTTTTTCCTAACGTAACAGAAAATAAAAGATATTTAAGCATACAGCACCTACACATCCTCAAATCTAAAAAAGAACAATAACAGAAGTTGAACCAAAACTGTACAGCTAGTATTAGTACCTTCTACAAGGTACATCTCGTGTGTGGTTAAGGTAATTTTTTTGTTTGTTAAACAGTTTTCAGTCTCATCTCGGCGTCTACTGTTCCTACAGCAAAGTGGCAAAGTAAATTTCCACAGTACATACTACTTACCTTCTCCTCAAAAGAAATTCACTGGCCCTTGAGTCAAAATCCCTTTTCACAAGTAGAGGGTAGATCCTTTGCTAGAATTATTTATTATGGCTGCATCATCTGCAAGTGAAATCAATTGAACAGAAAATGAGCACCATCCAAGGAGTGTTGCCCTTCTCTCACTAAGGCAGGCTTGGTATAAGGTCTGATATAATACATTGTACCTTGGCGAACAGCCATCAACTCACCTGATGTTTTTTAATGTGGGAAACCAGAAAGGTCTAGAGGGAGTGTTTGAGACAGACACGTGAAACACACCCTCAAGAACAACCCCAAGTTCACCTCTTCAGAGAAAACCTCATTAAAAACTAGCAGATCTCAGTGGTTTTATTGCAAACCAATCAACCTGAACCTGTAAAGGAGTCTGACCTCACCCAGATTCATGGGTCTTCTATTTTTGACTTTACCTGCTAGTGATAAGAATTGATTTCAAAGGTTCTAAAATTAGCCCTGTGCATCAAAGGATGGTTATAGCATGTCTCGGCAATGTTGCGGTTTTACACGTTTTGCTGTTCTGTGCGTGTTCTCTAATTGGAAAAGTGTAACCCTTAAATCCAGGAATTGGTGACTGAGTTAACTTTCCTCCTGGAGGAGTGCTTGGAAATTGACTTCCTCATAAGTGAGGTTGTTTCCCTGGGATGCAGGTGGAAACTGGAGTGTAGTTCTCATAAAGTTAACAAGGTCACTTTGCTGGGCTCAGGCCTGATGTAATTTAAGTCACCTATTGCCAATGAAGGTAAGTAACATTCTCTGCCACTACAGATCAGCCCTCTGAAACAAGAGCATGATCTTTTGCAGTTTTAACCCACCAAAAATGAATGGATTAAAAATGTCCCAAATAATCAGAAACAGAAGAGGTTTTAAGAAAAAAAAATCTAAATGCTCGTATAGTAGTATAATAAAACAAATGTGTATGGTAGGAAATAATTCTATGCTTTTCCAGTTAAGCATTTTGTACTGGAAGATCTAAACACATTCATAATAACATCAACACAGGCAGGCAGCACCAAAACCACAGACATCACACTAAGTTACTAATCCAGAAAGAAGGCACCCCTATGTCTTGTTTTTATCTTTAACACCTTTTAGCTTCTTTTCCTCACACGTCTACCCTCCCTGCTTTTAGGCTGGAAGAAACTGTGAAATGGTAAAAGGAGCTTGTGCTCATAAAGGTTTGATGACTCGACCATCTGGCTGGGAATGCTCATAAAGGAAGCCCTGCAGAGGTTAAGGAGGTCAGAGACTACACAAGCTGGGGCTGAGGTGGGTCCCAGTGCTCCTCTGACTGGCACCCCCATTCTGTCCAACTGGTTGTAAGGTGCTCTCATCACCCTCCAAAGAAAATTGTCTCTGTGGACTGCTGATAAACATCACTTCTTTCTCTTGCTCACTTTCATAAGTCTATGGAAACATGAAGTAAATGTCTCTGCCTGTATCCCATTGTAATCGCTTCCATCCTCTCCCAGTGCTCAGCTCATTAACGAGTGACCTGAAGGCAGGGGAAAAAACCCACAACTTTTGTATAATGGAGCCTTGCTGTTTAGCGACCATAAAAGTAAACAGGCCTGGTTCACTTAAAAAAAGAAAAAAAAAAGAAAAAAGAAGAGAAGAAATAAAAAATACAAAAATGTTCTCTTAAACACTTAAGACTATCTAATTTTAAAAATTAGCTACATGATGGGTATCTGGGTAATGTGTTCTTGCATTTGCAAATTATTTTTCCCCTCTAGAAATGTTATCCAGAGCTGCAACTGTTCACACCACAATTCTGTGCTATATGGCCAAAAAGTATATATTTAAAACCTGTACACACAACGTTATAGTCTTCTGCTATACTGATTGCCCTGGCAGCAGATAAGTGCCCAGCATCAGGTTTATGAATTGCAGGCTTCATTAGTCTTAAAATGGTAACAAAGGAAGATGCGTCCTAAAAAGTGTCATCCTTCATCTGAGAGGGTAGTGCCTGACACATTAGGAATCTATATGCTCAATTAACCACTGGCAGGCTCATTTTTTCTGTGCCTCTCACTCAGCCTCTCCCCCCACCCCTTCTCCTAAGCACTCCACCCTTCCTTCTGACTGAATCCTTCAGCCCTTGCATTGATAGCCCTGGCTATATGCAAACACTCAATTACAGGGTGGCCTGAAGGATTACTTTTGGCTGCTACTTGTTCTCTCTCTACCAATTTCCAGTGAATAGCCAAAGAATCTTATTGCTGTGTTTTGCTTTTGATTACCAAAAGTGAATAAATTCAGACCTTTGCCGTTAAAAGTTAGTTCACAAATTCAAAATCTATCTTGGAAATTAACATAGCTTGGTGATTAAATTGTAGTTTGTATTCATAGCTCTTGAGATCAAGAACACTTTCTGAGGAAGCAAAGTCATGTATACTTCTTTTCCATAAAAAATAATATTTTTATCAGTCTGAGATCAGTTTGTGAATCCAACATTTGAATCTGCCCACGATTTTGGTGGTTTTTTCCATTATTTAAATATATCCTTAATTATACGGGCAGCCTTACAGAAACACTTTCAGCAGTCACAATTTTGGGTGGGAGGAATAAATGGGAAAAAAAACCCCAACAAAATCAGAGAGGGAAAGTTAACAGGTAGGAAACACAGCCAATCAGAACAGAAAGCCAGTGTCCTAAATGGTTAATCCTCCATAACTATTAGCATACACATGATTAACTGTATAGTAGACCTGATTAAGTGTGTCTGTACATTATGCTAATCCCTGCATGCTGATTGGCTGACCTGATTAATGGTACACCAGACTCTGTGCAGTGATGGAAGGACGATGTGCCGGTCTCACAGCCTCTCTGCAAAGAAAGCAGGGGAAAATAAGAGAGCAGTGTACAGCTAGTTACCCAACGTGCAGCAAAGAAAGGGGATGAGAGAGAGAGGTCATACTTCTTGGGTCTGAACGCTAAATTTGAGATACAAAATTTAAGAGAATGAAATTGCTCTTACAGTTTTGCTTCCTAAAATCTAAGTCTGTCTTTAGAGCTATTTTTGGATGCAGTCAGATATTTACTTATTCTAGAGTTTGCCTGTGCTTCTCTGTATATCTCCCAGTACCTATATGCATGGGACACCTACCATGGGAAATATAAACACTCTGCATTAACTACCTTTAAAAATCTTTCCAAAAAAATACATTATCACCAGTCTTGTGCTTCTATATCTTGCTGAATGCACAGAATATGTAATTTTCAACCATACTTCTAAAGCTACTCATTTCAGCTAGCTTTTAAGGACCGATTCAAAGTATTTCTGAAGTCTCCAGAGGATATGAAGTCTCCTTCCTTCTCTGTGGCGGTTTTGGGACTGGGTGGTTAAGTGCTCTAAAGATAAGTGCCTGAAAATGCAATTCATTGATGCCCCCACCCTGTCTGCCAGTAAAAACAGATGAGGTATATTTAGCTATACGCTCCTGCCTGTTATTGAGTTATTGACACCGTAAGTCAGCTGAAAGGACTGGCTAAATGGCTTCAATAGAAGCTTAATGTTTAGACAAAGAAGTTAAAACAGACCCGTGCCTTGTCTCTTTCTCTCTCAAACATACCCCGGTCTTACCTGTATTAGATAGGCATCTAGCATCTATAAAAAGTAAAAATGCACAGGCACATCAGTGTAAAAATAGGAAGTGTCTAGAAAGTCTGTATACTATTGATACGCACCATCTGTTCTAGGTCAGGTACGTAAACTTTTTTAGCCATGTACATTTATCCAGAGCAACTTAAGGGGATTAAACCTCTGGCCTGTAAAGTGCTGAATAGCTTTTCTTGAGTTACTTGAATGAGGTATTCACATGAGGTCAATCTAGTTATAACGGGTCAAATTTACCCTGTGTTTGCATCAGCTGCTGTTGGCACAAGTTTGGTCTGTGGCAATAAGTCTAGAATCTGCTCCCACAAAATGAGGTTCCCACAGGCACCCAGGAGTCAGAGTCTGGCAGTGCCAAAAGTAGGGAGCACGGACTGGGGCGTTGTACCAATTAGACTGGTAGAGAGCTGTGAGCCAGTGCACAGAGAAAAAAAAATACAGAAGAGCTGGGCTGTTAGTGCTCTTCTTGCTCTTCCTCGGTTGAATTCCTTCATGGCCTGTAACTCAAGACCTGTGGAAACCTGTGTTCATTGAACACTGGCAGTATCGGCATGAGAGACTGACTCAGCCCTTCTGTTTTATCTCATGATGCTAGTCATGACATCATGTCTGTAAGCAACCATGTTACACAAAGACAACCAAGAGAGAATCCAAAACACCAGTGACATGTGCGACAATGATACTGGTGACATATTTTTAATGGGTTAAATTTTATTGAGTAAGTGAAGCTGTTATTCTTAATTACTTATTTAGTTCTGGTAATTAATTATCTCTGGAATGATTCAATGGATGTTTATTTTCACTATTAGTAATAGGTTCCTAGATGCTTGGGCTACCTATATAATACATGGGAATAGTAACTGTCTCAGATAAATTGTTAAAAAAATCCATACACTGAGGACAGAGCTGCGTAGAGCCAGCCAATATGAAATGCTGCAGAAGAAAGTATGTCTTAAACAGTCCTTCCTGACAAACAGAGACCTAACTTAAGTGGAAGCCCCTTTTTTCCTTCCTGTGGTCTGCAGCCCAGAACCTTTAATTAAAGGTAGTTGTCTGCATCTGCTGCTTCTGTCTGCCAGCTCATTCTTTTAAAGTGTGATAGTGATGGAAGTGTGGTGGTAGCATCGTTTTCACTTGCATGTGTAACTGATCCTTTAAAAAACTAAGAATGAAATGCTATGTTCTTTAAATAGTTTTGTTTAAAACCACAATTATTTATTAAGGGTTGGGTGAGCAGCAGACAGGGTTGGGGGGAAAGGGCAATTCTCTTCCTCTTTTGCAAGTGTTTCCCTACTTATGCATTTCCTCGTCTACTGTTTCATTAAAGTGTCATCTCAGTTAAACACTGACATATGACCTATCTATCTCATGTGCTTGTGGTCAGAACCTCTTAACTAGAATAGAGTAGACAGGTTCGAGTCCCACCAAAGCTTGAGAAGCTTAAAGTGCACGTCTTTTACCTCTTCAAGGTTAAATACTTTATGGAGGAGTGAAAAGGAATATCTTTCCCGTGAGTACTATGTGACCACACAGCGAATAATCCACTGAGTCCGACAGAAAGCGGAAAGTCATGGTCAAGTGTTTTCTTCTAGAAAAGGGCTGCACTCCTTGGACCACTCTTGTACATCATCAAATGACTGCTTGGCCTTAAGGTGTGACCCAGGCACCAAGATGCTCAGGTTGTCATCACCTGGGCCTGCACCTGAACTCCAGGCAGGTGAGGAGCTCTCTAAGCACCTTGTGAGTCCAGATGTCTCCTGGGTTGGCAGTAGCTGACTATCTGGGAACTAGACGCCCTACTTCACCCCACTTTGGATGTGCAAGTCACTGCCCCTTTCTAGTAACAGAAATTCATCCAGGTCACAAAACACAGCAAACAAAAATAAATCCCTGTATCTCTAAGGAATTCTCTTGAAGTGGCAGGGAAGTTCACAACTTAATTTAACTTCATACTAGGTAAAGTTACCTTTATCAGCATACCAGCATACCTAGCCTACCAGGGCATGCTGTCAGTAAAATTCCTGATTCCTGTGAATTCCAGCTTCTGCTAAGTGAATTAATTGCCAATGTCTTGCAAAAATGTTTAAGCTGATTAGTAGAAATATCTAATAAACACCTACTGAATTTAAGGAAACAGTATTTTTAGGTTAACATCCAAAGAGATGCAAATCCTGTTCCTCTTTCAGTTTCCTGCTAAAAAGCTGTAACAGTTTGTGACCCTGCTGTTTGTCAGATAAAGGTGCAAAAGTGATATTTTTCATTGTGATTTTTTAAGGATAGAGTTGATTTATGTCAAAGAAAACAAGCAGATTATTCACTTAATGTGCCTCTGACCTGTCCCTGCTTCTGGTTACAGGAGTTAAAACATAATTTCCTCTGAGATGTGTGGCACAGAACAGGTGTAGCTTCATTTTGAACACAATATTCTGTTGATTAACACAGAGGGAGAGTTCATGAGATAGGCATATGCGTATGATTTACCTTTATCAAAAGGTTCTACAAAGTGGCCAATGATTTCTCTACGTGACTTGTAGTTTTTGTATGTGTTCAAGTGGAAGCACTGTTTTGAATGGACACAGCAAGTATGGTAGATGCAGATATGAGCAACGGGTTCTCAGATAGTAATTTACTAGACAGAAGTCTCCCCCTCTTTATTTGAAAAAGTCATAGGCAAGTTATTAGTTTGCAAAATGTATTCATTTCCTGCTTGCAGTTCTTGAATCATTAGCTTTTCAAAGTCTTTACTCTGTGGTTTAATCCCAATTATTCAAATTTTAGCTGTGTCCTGTAAGCAGCTTGGCATTCTTTCTTTTTACCTAAGGAAGAGACACTGATGTAGTTATGCTGCATACACTTCAAGGAACTGTATGTCTGTAACAAATGCACAGCCAGTATTGCAAGTAGTTTTCTGCTAGTACATTTGCTTCTAAAACATGATGATCTGGCTTTGCAGCTTTTAAACTGTGGTTTTATTTGTGTCCAAGAAGGAGGTGTTAGAAGCTTAAAATCAAAGTTTTAGTTAAAAGTAGTAAAACAACCACACAGTTGGTCATCTACATACATTTCCAAAACTCCACCAGTCCTCCTGGAAAATAAGGTAAGCCAACAACCTTGGAGCCCATCCCAAAGGAATTTCACTGCCTTCTGTATTCATGCTGTGGTTTTATCACCCAGTTACTTCCCTACTTCTGAGGGGACACTTTATTTTAAAACACTTAGCCTTTTATGAATCAAGGAGAAGAAACCAAGGGATGAAAACTCCGAAGCCAAGGACACCTCACAAGGGATGCCTTCAGGCCAGTGCCCTGGTGTTCAGCCCTGGGATTCATTTCCTCAGATATTTCAGGTGACTAAGTTGTTGAAGTATAACAAAAAGAATGAGGTGGGCTTTAAAATGACTAAAACCCATGCAGGTTCAAGGTTTGGAAAATATGAGGGAAAAGCATGACAGCAAGCAGAGGAGATTGATCAAATCATGCAAAGAAATACCTTTACACAGGCTTATTTTGGTCCTGACCATATTCCTCCATCTCTGTTATACACAGAAAATCACTGATTCCCCCAATACAGAACTTGTAAAATACGGTCCTTTCCTGTACATCCTGAATTCTCATGTTAATCTCTACCCAAACTTGGAGTAGACTTTGAGGGAATGTATAAAAAGAGGACATTCCTCAGTGGCTAAAGAAGAAAGCTTGAAAAGAATGTAAGTGCCATTAAACTGGCAGCATTTGCTAGCAGTTGCATCCAAGACATCACAGTTTCCATCCAAACTGGGAGACAGTTGCATGAGAACTCAGCAATGCCTGTGAATTAAAAGAAGGTTGGGGCAGAAGTTCAGTATGCAATTACCTGGATTTGGTGTCCTGGCCAGCCCACTAGCTTGCTGGAGAATATCAAGAAACAAACAAACTAACAGAGAATATATCTAAGCATATTTATGGTTAGGTTGGGATATCTGTTGTCAATAGTTCAATTTTGTATACATTTTTAAATAAAGTATTGAGACCACTTGAGAACATATATATTTCAAAGGGAAACCAGAATTTGCTGAAGAACAGAGTATGTATTGCAGGAGTGCAGAAGGGGTGGATCAGGAGTCCCTAAAATTCCAGTCGTTTTCTCCTAATAATGTGAACTCATCCAGGCTGTGAACAGATCTGAAAGTTTTGATAATAAAGAAGAATTTATGTGAGAAAAAGAGAACAGTTGCATTGGCATTAATCCAGGATAATTTTACTGCAACCAGTAGAGTCACTCCAGAAATGCCAGACAGAGCTGAGAGCTGACCTTCCTGATATAGGGCTGTAAGAGGTGCCTGAACAGAAGCTTTTGTGATAGTCTCCAAGATTGAAATGTGTTGGCACCTATAATCACGTACTTTTTGGTCTGGAAAGGGCAAGGATAGGTATGCTGTTTGCTTTGCAACTTACACACCTAACTGGCTGACATGAAATCCCCCATTTCACCCTGCCAGCATTCTTACCCTTCCTCTCCCATGTGTGCTATAGCAGCAGAACAGCTGTTCATCTCCTTTCATCTGGGATTCTGCTTTTGTTTAGCCTTGACGACCACAAATCACATCAGTACAATGGCCATTCTCATTGTACCAAAGGCTGACGGAAAAACAGATCCACTTCAAGACTCCCATTCAGAAACCCCAGAGAAGGAAGTTGAGACTAGCGTTTTCCTGGTTCCTAGCCCAGATTATTTTCTAGCCTGTAATCCATTTTTTGCTCATACCTGACAAGGTGACGCATTGAAACTGAAACCCGTGTGCTGGCTAATGTGCTATGCAGGATAAAGGGTGAAGGCAGGTGGTGCTGGAGGTGTAAAAGCAGAGGCTGCAGCCATTGAAATTCTTTGTACTAATTGGCAGGAAAAGGGCACTGATAGGCATGGATTGTCAAGATGGCTCCTCTGACCCTTCTGCTTAATCCAAATGAGTAATTAATGAGTGTGTTATGATTAGCACTGCAGTAAACTCTTCACTAGACAAATACTTTAAAGCTCTCAGGCTTTAGCTCACCAGCTGATTGCCATTTGGCTAGAAGATTTGTTTTCTTCTGAGAGGCTGAACATACCCATTAGTCGTGCAGGGGGAGAATACAGTTAAAAATTAAAAATAAGAAATCCTACCAAAATGACACCACCGTGAAAGTGGGAATGCACATTCTCTCTGCAGAGATGACAAAACAAGTTATAATATATAGGGCTGTTGTGTATCAGGAGCAGTTAGCAGCTGATGAAGTGAAGGAGGAGTTGTGTACTGAGCATCAAAAAATGTAAAACACGTACTTAAAGG
Source organism: Nipponia nippon (assembly GCF_047370975.1). Classification (NCBI taxonomy): domain Eukaryota; kingdom Metazoa; phylum Chordata; class Aves; order Pelecaniformes; family Threskiornithidae; genus Nipponia; species Nipponia nippon. Next base: position 102,517,735 of record NW_028262290.1, on the reverse strand, counting down.
CTTCTTTTCTCTTCCTCTGAAAGAATCAGCAAAACAGGAGACAGGAGCCATTAGCTTCCCTTTTTCACTGGAATGTATCAGGTGGATTCGTAATGGAAAAGTGTTTGCATCCAACATCTTTAGTGCCAGCTCTGCCAAAAATACCAGCAGCCCGAAGATGGATTTGTTTTGATACCAGCAATACCTTATTTAATTAGGGTTCCCTGTTAACTTGTGGCTGCTGAGATTTTATAAGAGAGGCTTGTGCATTTGCAGTTGGTTCAGGGAGCAGAATATTCTCCGCTTGCTTTCTCAGTTTAATGTCAGCTGAGGCCAACAGGGCACAGAAGTTACAGGACGGTCAGTGCGGGAAGATCAGATGCTCTTTCTTCAGACCTAGGTAACTTTGAGATAAACAGTACTGGGCCAACTGGCTCATGAGAGAGATGAAGAAAAGAAGATGCACAGAAATCCAAGCAGCCTACCAGCGCCAGGAGCAGCCCCAGCGCATTTAGGTAGAGATCCACCGGTGGGAAGAACAGGAGCAGAAAGCGTGCACTATGTAGCTTACGGACTGTGACCTGTGTGAAAGGGACAAAAAGGGCCAAGTTCTGTCTCCACGCTTGCCAGTCAGTTACTTCTGGCCAACTCTGGATTTGTGCAAACTGGAAATGGAATAATAAAATAACATAACATAACACAAAATAAACCACTTGCAAAGCACATTTCAGGCTTCCCCAGGCAAGCCTAACTCTATTTCACATGCTAATTATAGAGATTATAAAGAAGGGAGACATATGACTGCCACCTATCTCTGCCACTGCCCTTAAAACAAATGTAAAGGACAATTAACAACAGATTAGCTCCATGTCCTAGTTTGCCATGTGAGGATGATCGCTGACCTTCTCATTTCATCCTCATTAGTGTCTCAGGCCAACAGACCCATTGCTCTTTAATCATCACCCATCATCCTTTGCTTCAACACATGGAAACAAATGATGTGTTGCCAGGAAGGTCAGAGGTCAAATATGAGTTTTGTTGTTGCTGGAGTGCAAACTAGAGGCAATGGGGTCAACTTTGGGGCAAATCTTTGCGGCAGTCTGTTTGAGCGAAGAAACTATTTTGAATGCATGAAGCATGACACCCACTGTGTTTTTGTTTTCTCCTTGCAGCTGGAATTTACTCAAAGATTTTTTTTTTTTTAATTTTCTGGTTTTTTAGTGGCATGCAGGAAACACACAGGGAGAAACAACTGGTGATTCACTTTCTTTCTGAGAATGAAAGGTTAAATTGCAAAGGGATGGGATAAGTGCATCCAGGGTGTCACATGGATTTTTTTTTTTGCCTTTCAAGGCTGCATGTTGTTCATAAAGTTATGAATGCTGGAAGCTTTTCAGGCTGCATCTCTTCATGCTGCTGCTACTCCAGTGCTACTTTCCAATTTGCCATGGATAGCCTCTGAAGACTGACAGGGCTGAAGGCACCCAGTGCCAGTGTAAATGAGCCCCATTCATTTCTTGCCATGGGCATATGGCATGTCATTGTCCTCGGCCACCGAGGCAGAAGTGATGCAATTTGTTGGCATGTCCTGTCACAGCACAAACTATCTATCCCACTGAGCCCCTAGAAAACAACAGAAGCCAGAAAAGGGCAGCCAAAAACTTCACAGCTTTATCACAAGAACACACATGCACACACCACCCTGGTAAAAAAAAAAAAAAAAAAAAAAAAAAGAATCCCTGTCCTTTTTTGGACCTATGTGGGATTTATATTTTTTTCATTTCTTCAGGGTCTCAAAAGTTGTTGTCCAAACCAGCATAAAGCCTGATCCTTTTCTCATCTCCCATGAATGAGAATTAGGCTTTTTATTTCTTCTAATTTTAAAATCTAACTTTAGCCTAAGACCACTGAACTGCAGAAGTTCAGCATGCTTTCTGTGTAGTGCATTTAGTGAGAAGTCATGAGTTAAAAGGTGGTCAAATATGATACCTTCAAATTGGAGATATGATACTATATACTCTCGAGAAACTATTAAAAAAATCACATCCCCTGGCTGAGAAGAAACAAACATGTTTGTTTCATTTTTGAATTAACTTAAAACTTGGAGTCGTTCAGAATTCATAGCAGAACTTTAGGATTACTTAATGTTCCAGTTAAGTGAAACTGAAGAGAAGGGGGAAAAAAATCCAGTCACAATACAAAGCAACAATAAAGAAAAGGCTGAGCACAGAGAAATTCAAATGTGGGGAAGAGAGAGGCGGAGAGAGGTAAGAAAAAAGCAGGGGAGTGGAGGGGTAACCAGAGAGCTTCCCAATAAGAACAAAACAGTTGAGCTTACTCTGTCCTCATTTGCACCTGGCAAGCACAGTTGTCAAATGCTGCACTGAAAGCAAGGACACTGAAAAAAATAATTTAACAAAGCCAGAAGCACTGCAATGTTGAGATGGTCTAGATCAAAATACAGCAAGCATTGGACCCATCTTCCTGTCCAAAAACCAGCCACCTGTCCCAGTCTGTTTTCTGGAGAGAGTTCCGTGCTTGGTGTCTAATTCAGCATTTTCTACAGTGAGAAAAATATGCTTTTCATTTAAGTCTGCCTTGAAGAAAATGCTGGTTTAAATTAAAGGAAAAAAAAAAGTTTTTGACATTGAACAAGCTGTGCGAAACTGTGGACTAGTCTGAGGGTTTTCCAAAAGCCTGAATCCTAGCATGTTTCTGAATACTGCTATATGTATTTTGCATCTGTAAGGCTTACAGCCTATTTTTGCCCTTCGGTAATAAGCTGTGCTGCAAATAAGTTGTGTGCAATAAGTAGTGCTGCAAATCGGATAATTAGAGGTGACTGTGATCAGATTTCCACTGTAAATTAAGTATGTGATAGAACAAGAGTGTGAGTTTTACAAGGGCAAATTTGTACCCATAAAATGAAGTCAGATATACTACAGTTTCGTGAGAGTTGGGTCCAAGGTGAAAAGTTCAAACCCATATCCAAACTTCTCCAAAGTTTGTTGTATGCAATATTCAGTTCTATCATTTTGATTTGAGCCCATTGCTAATTATATTACTGGGTTTCTATAAACCTAATCATATGCAAGATTTAAGCTGGGATGTTCAGGCTGGTTAAATTTAGAAAACAAAACCATGTTATATGTCAGAACTAATTTTTGTAGAGACAAAAGTATCATGCTCCATATGGTTCACATTTCTGAGCATAGACTTTTTGCACTAACTAGGCCAAACATAAGCCTGTGTAACATATGTAATTACATGGGCTGTAATTAGTCTTATTTCTATTTAACTGAATATCCACAATACAGTGATTTCTCAGGTTTATTTGGCAACGCAAAGAGCGCTGTGGAACTTGTTACCATCTCCCTTCAGAAATGAAAGAAAAAATATTTCTTCCCAACTCTTACTCTTTGAGATTTCAGTCTGAGCCACTACTACCATCATGCAGCTGATGGATTCAACAGTTTATGCATCTGCTCCAGCAAATGCCCCGTTGGTCGGTATTCTCACCCTAAGTTTCCTTCTGAAAACACACACTCCTAATGGACTGAAAGATCTCACGCCCAAAGGTGACATTTTCCATCATTGGCCAGTGGCAAAACCAGAGGACATTTGTTTTCAAAATAAGAATATACTTTTTGCATCACAAAAATAGTCTCTTAAACATTCAGTAGATAGAAACACAAGTGAAAGGCTTCAGGTATACAAGAGGCAGTTAGACACAGAGTGGGTTCTCAGTCAGCGAGAGTCCACAAATCTTTCAGGACAGTAAATGCTTGGAATTATGAAGGTGTGAAGTCCCAAACCTGGGCTAGTTACTAATACATCTAAATCCAATTGACTTGCACTGGGGCTCCTATGACAATTTCTGCAAATGGAGCTTTGGAGAAAAAATAAGTAAATGCTTTTGTAAATTTGGTTTTTAATTTTCAAATGTTCAGACAAAGAAACATGTCTACCTGCCTGACAGGGAATTGCAGTGGGGAAAAGTAGAAGAAACACCACGCATCAACTGTGAATCAGCATGCTTTCTTTTAAACCAAACAATTCGTTCCAGTGAAAATAAATTTATAGAAAGCTTCCTGCCTCCTCATATGAATGTCATATAAGAAAAAATGACGTTACTGGCCACGTGGCAAGTCAACAAAGACCATTAGCAAAAGGATGGATTTTGTCATTGCAGTGACAGAAGTGTCTAACTCAAAGACATATAAATAAAAAACCTGGCAGGGGTGGAGTGGCCCAGTCTGTTTTGCCAACGCAATGACCATTAATACTACAAAACCTTTTGAGCAAAGCCTGCAATGTCACATGTGCAGAGCCAAGAAAGAAAATAGAAACCTTTTCTTCTAAAGGTACACTTAAAATATTTTTAAACTATTTTATTCTAGTAATAATGAACTCAGCACAGCACATTTCTTCCATTTTAATGACCAGCTGGGGCTTACAGGCCACATCTGCACCTCAGGTCATTGATTCCTTCCCAGCTGGCCAGTAAACTAGAGGAGGTGCTCCTGTCCTGAAGTCGTCATACCTCAATTATTGTTAACTGGATAATGTAATGGGGAGAAAACCCAAGTGAAAGGTGAGTAGGTGAAAGTAGTAAGAAGAGCACATAAAGCAATGACAGCGAGTCAGCATAGCATCTGCAAAGACCAGACTCAGTAGTTTACCTCTGTTGATCTACTTGTAAGACCTACTGATGAAGAAGGAACAAGACTCTACCTTCAATGTTTTGTAGCTTTTTTTTTTAAGATGGTAGTGAGAGGTGAGGGCACTGCATAGTGATGTGGGGTTTCTCTCCTAGAGCTAAGATTGACATTACCAGGAAAAAAGGGGATTTGAAATATAGATAGAAAAAATGTGAACAAAATTTGAAGAACAGGCTTTATCAGAAGGCCAAAAATCTCCCGCTTCCACTGCCATCAATGTGGGAAAAGCCCATCTTATTTTAATAGCAAGGTGAAAGCATTTACTACAACAGGGTACTAACAGTGGCAAAATAGAGGAAAAACATTAAAAAAAATGTAAAGTATTAGTAGAATATAGACTTTAGTATAGAAAATAAGGATACTGGGGACTAAGGCTTGGATGAAACAGTGAACAAGCAAAAACTGTTGAGAATGAATCCTTAAAAGTTCACCAGAAAGAAATCCTAGCAGAGGATTGGCATTATCATTAGTTGATAGTGACACAGTTTTGAATTTTAATGATGAGTACTGGTGTTGTTTGTATAAACATCAAGATAAAATGTTTGTGTCACATGAGCCTGATGCATTAGGAAGCACTACATTAGTAAGTCAGAAGGACACAAAATAATTACTTGCAAAAAGAAGTTTCTAAGTTGGTGGACTTGACCATGTGTAAGAATTCAAGGAGAGCTGACAGAGAATACTGAAGCAGTTTGGGAAGCTGAAAGACATCTAGTGCTGTCACTATTGGAAAAAATATAACTAGCAATATTTACTGGCCTCACAAACTTAACTGAAGGAAGAAATATTTAGTTGTATCTACTTAGTTGTACGTTACTTTTTGTAGGGAACCTAACTTTCTACTCTGAGCAAATCTAATGTAGCATTTGGCCTAACACCTTAATCAAAGTGCATATTCAGAGCATGAGGAATCGGCCAAGTGTCTGGTCCTTGCAGTGCTTTGAAGAGTGGCATATTTGTGGAAATATTTCTGTGGTTAAAATTTAGGGATAGCAAAAAGTCTGGCAAAACAATAAGCAAGGAGGAGGCTGGCTGGCCTGTAGACTGAATGACCTGAATACATTGGCACTCCGAGTCCAGCTAGTAACACAGCCAATTCCAAGTGAGATATGTAGCAAACAAAAATGTGGGACTATGTTTTTTTAAAGAGTTATTCTAAAAAGGGTACATATGGTATGGTGAGCACATAACTCAATGAGCTTCTGTTTTGATTCTGTGGAAAAAAGCTAATCTAATTGTTGGGTGAATAAACAGAAGAGACATGAGGGCAACTAGGACCATGTCTCTAGAGGACAAGACAGAGATATTGCACACATAGCTTGTGTCCACTTTCTAAAAAATATATTGAAAAGTTGGAGAGGGTGAGATAAAAAGCCACAAAACTTATTTGAGGCCTGAAGGAATTGTTTTACAGTGGAAGGCTTACAGAGCTCCATCCATTTAGCTTATCAAAAAGAAAATTGAGAGGTGGTTTGATTACAGTACGTAACTGCCTTCACAGGAAGAAAATACAAGGTAGTAAAGGCCTCTTTAATCTAATACAGAAAGAAATAACAAGAACCAATGGCTAAAAGCTGAAGTCAGACAAATTCCAATTGGAAATAAGCCACAGTGAGAATGATTAACTGTTGGAACAAACTACCAAAGGAAATGGTGGATTATCCATCTCCTGATTGCTTCAAATCAAGGCTGGATGCTGTGATAGTTATAACCAAACACAAGGTAGATTTTACTCTAAATCAAGTTACTGAAGGAAACAAAGTAGTTTCAGATATGCAAGAGGTGAAACCAGATGAACTAGTTTCTCATTCTCTCCTTAAAACTGTGGGGTTTTTTGTAAATAAATTTATTCATTGAATTTTAAAAAAAAAACTATTCTAAAGTAACTTTTCTAACTAAAACTCACCGTGAAAATCCCCTTACCGCCCAAAAAGTGGAAAAAACTGTCATAGTTAGCTCTGTCTAAGGTGATCTTCACCTCTTTATGCCTCCGTTCCGTAACCGCATAATGGTAACCCTTAGGCACTATATGCACATTTCAAATATCCTCAAGTTTCCAGAAGAGCTGAAGTTCCACAGAGAGAAACAAGGCAAGATTTCAAAGACGAAGCACAGTAAACTAACAAAAATTAGCAGTCAAGACAAGCTGGTGTCTATAATTTGAAATATCCTTCAGAAGCTGAACTTTGTTAGATTTTTTTTAAGTGTACCCTGGCACAGAGGATCAACAGAATTGTCTAAAAGTAAAATTAGGCCTGGCACTTTCACTTCCTCCCTGTTGTATGGGAACAACTTTTCTTCTTCTTTCACTTTGTAATTCTCTTACATACCACCATGTCTAGACTATTTTTATTCCTTTTTAGAGATGCATATCACATCTCCATGTACGTAGGCACTCAATGTTTTCAGCAAAGTGTACAGCCTATTTCGATGCCACTGTACCCCATCTGAGGGAGGGGGAGGGAAAGAAGCAGCTAAGATCAATATACCCTCCCCTTCTCTTATGTCCTTTGTCCCATGACACAGAGTCACACATCCTGAAAAGTCTATACGGAGACTAACTGATTTTGAAGGCAATTCCGCAACACTTATCTGTTCTGACTACCTCCTTTGTTTGAAAGCACACCAAATGTTCAAACCATGGAGTGGTCCATGAAAGCCATGTTTTCCTGTACATCCCTGTTGCTCAAGAGACCACAGAAGTCAAACCTGTATCAGCAGGAAATGATGAGTCCTCTAAACCCAGCCCAGGTGTACTTACTAGCCAATGCATTTTAAGAAGTGTATTCTCTGTTTCCTCTTTGCACCTCTGTGTTCAGCTGCTTTGAAACGGAGTTTGGAGAGGAAGAACCACATAGCACTCATTACACCCACCTGCACAAACACCATGCTCTTCCAATCTTGTTTAGACATATAATGTGAGTTACTGCCTGTCTGTGTTAAGGAACTTAGAGTAAATATTCTGGTGCCCCAAGTACTCTTTTAGTGTGTGCCTTTCTTTCCATGGAAAACACTAACCTTGCCTGGATTCGTGTAAGTTAAAACATTTTAAAAATTTTCATAGAAAAGAAATTTATATAAACAGGCCTTCTCCTCAGATGGAGAAAGATTAAAAAAAATATACTGTAGATGTGTTTACTCTCACAGTCTTGTGTTGGTTAGACTAAATGTTAAAGTCTGTAAACAACATAAAGCAAATCAAAACAAAGACATGGTTCAGAAGCAAAGATTTAAGATGGTTTTATAGGAAAAAGAAGGTCTTACCTTACCTCTTCAAGCATAATGTGTATATGGGGCAGAGTTTGGAGATGTCACCAGCAAAGCATACATTAGTTTGAAATACCAATGCACCATTTGTACAGGGTGTGCACCTAGGTGGACCTAGGAAAAAGGAGTGGAGAGTAGGAAAAGAAAGCCAAAGTTAATTACTTGGATACTATCCCTTTTTTTCTTAAGCACAGTGAAAATTATGGACCTTCAACTCCAAGTCTTGATACATGAGCCAAAGCACTAATCCAGGAACCCTGGTCATTTGAGAAGCATGTCTTTGATCCAACAGTGATTTCAGTGTAGAGCAAGACTGAATACGATGGGAACAACCTTGCTTGTTTCAGTCAGGGGTATAAGCAAGTTGCTTAGATTAAGAATGATCCAGATTTTCAGGATCTGCATGCACAAGTCCAGAGTTAGATTTTCAAAGGGCTCCATGTCCCATTTAACTACTACAGGCTCAGCAATCATGACAGAACACAGGTCCCTCTGACTGTTTAGCAGAATAGAGGCTGGAGGCATCAGCTAAATATAGGGGCATCAGCTAAATATAGCGTTTATTTTCCAGTACTGCTATAGTACCTGTATGTATAAGGAGATTATTATTTAAATTTAGGTCCCACATCTATTCATAAGAACACTGTCAAAGGGATTAAAGTAATTATTTTTTTAAATAATGAAAGGTGAACTTCTCTACGTTTGCAATGGCCATGAAGTGGGCTTAGGGAAACTGGACAAAACTCCCTGTCCCTAAAGATGAAACTGTCCTTGAAGTACAGTTGCCAACACTTGCCCCCAGGTGGAATGATCTCCTCCTCTTTCTTCCCCTCATAGCAGTAGGAATTAATCAAGACTTTTTGCATAGGGCCAAAAGGAGGGGGGGAGAGGGAAAGTCTGTCATATGTCATTAGAATATGATTGTACATGTCACCATGACACAGGTGGTTTAAAACTGTACATACGATTTTATGAGAAAATGAAGTCATCAGCTATAAACACATTTATACATAATCTTGCTTTGACATTTATTTTTAATGAACCAGGAAAGTCTACACTCTTCTTGAGGTCAACAAGAAAATAGTTCTCACTGGAAGAGATCATTTTTGTTATTACACTGAATGGAAGGAGTTGTATATTAAACAACATACAGTGGGACTGAATCCATCTCCTCCCAGAGCTGAAAATTTAGTAGGCTCTGCCTTCCTTTTTTCCATTACAGTTATGCATCAAGTGCATTCAATAAAATGTCCTTCTCTTAGAATTACTGAATATACATAAAGGGAAAGTGTTGCTTATTACAAATTATTTTAACTGGTAATTCTTGTTGAGATGAAAGCTTTAATTTCTATGAGAGTACTAGAAGTCAGGTGAGACTGGCAGCAGGTAATCAATCACAATTACATTTAATCACAAAATTCAAAAGTCACAGCAGTTTAAAGTATGTTTAAGCACATACAGGTGATACCCTGAAACGATTTCATTTTGCATAGTACAAATAGGAGGGGAAATCAGGTTTATTTATGTTAAACAAGATTACTTATTATAGTGATGAAAACTAAGAGTCTAGACAAGCAAGGAACCCTGATTCTAGTAACAGGTTTACTGATAAATCTTCAGAGAAAGTAGGTACTCTGAGAGACTTTCTGCAGTGACAGAAAGGATGCACCACTGCAAACTCTGATCCAGCCAGTCCACTGCAGCCTTAGGAGTAACACCAGGTGATTAGGGGATGCCTTAGTTTGGCTAATAAAAATCAGACCACACAAAGTGCACTTTTGCTTCAGTTTTTCCTTCCCCAAAAGGAATTTTACTGCCTTTTACCCTGTAGCTCACCAGCATTGCAGGAAATCTGGCTTCAGCTTTGTTCCCTGCCTGAGGGACCTGGAAACCACATTCCCTGCTCCTGCCCAGGGACTACACTAATTGCTGGTGGGTTGGACATGCAAGGAGCAGAAGGCAGGCAGGAAGCTCTCAGTCTGCTTGTTGAAGTTATTTTATCTGTAGAAATAAAGCAATCACTGGAGGAAGCCAGCTGAGGTGCTTTTCACAGCAGAGTATCCTACTACCAGGCCCAGCACCCTCCTTTCTTTCATCCCCCTATCTTAATGATAATGGAAGAATTGTATATCCAATGTATGAAGAGCTTCTAGCGTGGTGACTAGGCACTAAAGATGGAGAACCTAATTCATTTCTGCTGCCTGCTTGGTCCATAGAAAGATTTGAACAAAGGCCCACCACTTCCTCGGTGAGCTGAACTTAAACATTGCCCTGAGTTTGAGAGGAAAATTGATTTCCTTTTCTGAAAGTCACCTGGGAGGTGGGAGAGATGGGTAGCAATGGGTCTAGAGATGGGTCTGGTTATTTGGACAAACTGAATTGACACCAACAGTGGAGACTGAGAGGAATACACCCTCAAAACCTCATGATTATGGCACTTTTCCGTAGGATGAGGCACTTTAGGCAGAGGTAGGGGCTAAACAAGAGTCTACCATGTTCTCCATGAACTTGCCAGGTAGTCAGCTGCTGGATCAGAGAAGATGGTACTAACTCCTCCAGTAAGCAATCTAGCAAACTAGCAGCCTAAAGTTGATTCCCAGCTGAAAATACGTAATCAATTCATAGAATCATAGAATACCAGGTTGGAAGGGACCTCGAGGATCACCTGGTCCAACGTTTCTAGCACAATCTAGATGAGATGGCCCAGCACCATGTCCAGCTGAGTCTTAAACGTGGTCAGCGTAGCGGAGTCAACCACTTCCCTGGGGAGATTATTCCAATGACTGACTGTTCTCATTGTGAAAAATTTACCTCTCGTGTCCAGTCGGAATCTCCCTAGGAGTAACTTGTACCTGTTACCCCTTGTCCTCACCATGTGACTCCTTGTAAAAAGGGAGTCTCCATCTTCTTTGTAGCTCCCCTTTAAGTACTGGTACATGGTGATGAGATCACCTCTAAGCCTCCTTCTCTCAAGGCTGAACAAACCCAGCTCTCTCAGCCTGTCCTCATATGGCAGGCTTCCCTGACCCTTGATCATCTCGGTGGCCCTTCTCTGGACCCCCTCCAGCCTGTCCACATCTTTTTTGTATAACGGGGACCAGAACTGTACACAGTATTCCAGGTGTGGCCTGGCAAGCACTGAGTAGAGAGGGATAATGACTTCTTTATCTCTGCTGGTGATGCCCTTTTAGATGCAACCCAGCATCCTATTGGCCTTCTTGGCCACAGCAGCACACTGTTCACTCATATTGAGCTTCCTGTCCACCAGGACCCCCAGGTCCCTTTCCACGGAGCTGCTGTCTAGCCAGGTGGATCCCAGTCTGTGCTGCACTCCTGGATTATGTTTTCCCAGGTGCAAGACCTTACACTTGTCTTTCTTTGTTAAACTTCATAAGGTTCTTGTTAGCCCACTCTTCCAGGCTACCCAGCTCTTCCTGCAGGCTGGCTCTCCCTTCCAGAGTGTCTACTTCCCCACTCAATTTGGTGTCATCTGTGAACTTCATCAGGCTACACTTGATGCTGTTATCCATATCGCTTATGAAGATATCGAATAGTCTTGGGCCCAATATCGATCCCTGGGGGACCCCACTTGTGACGGGTTGCCAGTTTGAAAAAGAGCCATTTACCACCACCCTTTGGGTGCAGCCCGTCAGCCAGTTACTCACCCACTGCACAGACCACTTGTCCAGGCCATAATGCATCAGTTTCTCCAGGAGAAGGCAGTGGGGAACCATATCGAAGGCCTTGGAGAAGTCCAAGTAGACAACGTCGACCGCTCACCCCATGTCAACCGAGCAGGTCACTTTATCATAGAAGGCCACCAGATTTCTCAGGCATGGTCTGCCTTTTGTGAAGCCATGTTGGCTTTTCCCAATCATGTGCTTCATTTGACTTGTGATGGCCCCCAGGAGGATCCGTTCCATGACTTTCCTGGGGATTGAAGTAAGACTGATGGGCCTATAATTACCCGGATCCTCCCTTGAGCCCTTCTTGTAGATAGGGGTAACATTTGCCTTCCTCCAATCCTCTGGGACATCCCCCGATCTCCACAGCTTCTTGAAGATTATAGAGAGTGGCCCCGCAATGACATCAGCCATCTCTCTCCACACCCTCGGGTGTATGGCGTCAGGGCCCATCTATTTGTAGGGGTCAAGCTTCTGTAATAATTCACATACTAACTCCTTCATTGATGGTGGGTCTATGTTTGGATCCTCCTGGAGTTTTGTTCCCAAAGCCTGGGATCCAACAGTGTTGGTAAAGACAGAGGTGAAGAAGGTGTTGAGAACCTCTGCCTTTTCAGCATTGTGGTGACTGATTCACCTCTACTGTTTAACAGTGGGCCTATGTTTTCCTTCTGTTTCTGCTTGCAACTTACATATCGGAAGAACCCTTTCTTGTTATTTTTGACGTCTCTGGCCAGTTTCAATTCAAGTTGAGCTTTTGCCTTTCTAACTGCATCTCTACACACTCTGGCAATGCCCCTGTAGTTCTCAGTGGACAATCTTCCACTTCTCCATCTCTGGTATGCATCTCTTTTGGCTTTAAGCAGACCCAGGAGTTCGTGGTTGAGCCAAGGGGGCCTCTTGCTCTACTTATTTCCTTTTCTTTTATAGGGGATGAACTGGTTTTGTGCTTCCAAGAGAGCATTCTTGAAGAACTCCCAGCACTCACTGGCTCCTTTATCCTCCATGGAAGCTTCCCATGGAATCCCTCTCAACTGAGTTCTGAGCGAGCTGAAGTTTGCTTTTCTAAAATCTAGAACCCTTGTCTTGGTGCTAACCTTCAGCATGCTCAGCCAGATCCCGAACTCCACAATATTGTGATCACTGCAGCCAAGGTTGTTACTGACCGAGATATTACAAAGCAGGTTTTCTTGGTTTGTGAATAGCAGGTCCAGTAGTGCCTCCTTCCTGGTTGGCACATCCAACATTTGTAAGAGGAAACAGTCCTCTACGCATTCCAGGAACTTGATGGATGATGTGCGAACTGCTGTATTGTTCTTTCAGCAAATGTCTGGGTAGTTGAAGTTACCCATGAGAACTAGGTTCTGTTGACCAGAAGCTTCCCTTAGTGTCCCAAATATTGCTTCATCGGCTGTATCATTGTGGTTTGGGGATTGGTGGCAGATGCCCACTGTAAGGTCCTGCTTGGAGACGACCCCTCTGATTTTAACCCAGAGGCATTCAATAGAGCACTCACAATCACCATAGTTGACTTCGATACATTCGAGGTTTTCCTTAATATAGAGTGCGACTCCTCCACCTCTTTTTCCCTGCCTGTCTTTGCAAAACAGCCTATAACCGTCCATCATGATTCTCCAGTCATGTGCCTTGTCCCACCATGTCTCAGTTACTCCTATGATATCATAACCTTCTGACTGGGCACGGAGCTCCAGTTCCTCCTGTTTCTTTCCCAGACTGTGTGCATTTGTATACATACACTTGAGGTGGTTGCTCCTCTGGTACACATCTTGGGAGACAGCTAAGGAACACCCGTCACCACTGTGGTTGGCCTTACTCCCCAGTTGGACGTGGTGGCATGAGCATTTCTGTTTTGGACCCCACGCCCTGAGTCCTTCAGTTTAAAGCCCGCCTCACCAAGTTAGCCAGTCTGTTGCTGAAGATTCCCTTGCCCCTTCTAGACAGATGGATTCCATCCCTCCCTAGCATGTTATAGTCATCGAAGAATGCCTCATTGTTGTAAAAGCCAAAACCCTCACGACAGCACCAGCTACATAGCCAGGAGTTGATATGCATTATGCGCCTATTTCTGGCTAACCCCTTCCCTCGAACTGGCAAAATGGAGGAAAAGAGAACCTGGGCACCAACGTTTTTCACTTGCACCCCCAGGGCTTGAAAGTCTTTCTTGATTTTACCCAGGTTTCGGCTTTCAGTGTCGTTCATGCCTACATGAAATAGTAACTACAGATAATAACCCATTTTCTTGATGAGTTGTGGCACCCTCTCGGCCACGTCTCGAACCTTAGCTCCTGGAAGGCAGCATACCTCTCGTGACTCCCTGTCAGGTCGGCAGATGGGTGCCTCAGTACCCTTCAACAGAGAGTCACCCACTATGAGTACTCGTCGTTTCTTTTTACAGTGTCCACTGTGTGTTGCTGTTACAGTTTCCCCTTGCAGGGGGCTTTGCAGGCCTTGCTCATGGGTGTCCTCAGCTGTTGAGGCTTCATATCAACAATAAAAAAAAATGCAAGTACAGAATATAAGTTTCTTTTCTCCAAAGAATTCTCCACTCTGGTCTCTAAAATAGAAAAAAAGTCACAGTCCACCACACATTCTGGTTCTTAATTATTTTAAGGAAGAATTTTGATTGCAACTACCCATATCTCTGCCTTACACTGTAGCTGAGATCGAGTAGCCGGAATCTTAGTATAAATGACTCTTTAAGGAGTTACAAATATTACTAGCAAACCACCCTTTTTTGTGTAGCCAGGGTATGGGTAAAAATCTACCATCTGAGACTTCTTATTTCTGAGAGGAACTAATGTCTTTTGTTTGACCAGCTAACGTAGTTTGCAAATACAAACATTTATAAGCCCTTTACCAGACCTCAGGACTCAGCTTCTGCACCTGGCACCTTCTTTTCCAACTACATGTTCTAAGTAACAAAAGATGCTACTGCTCTTTAAAAACTGTGCATCTTACAGACTGTTACGGCTGTAAAGCCCACTACTACATTCAGAAAAGATTGTATATTCTTAGCACTTTGAAATTATTTCTGTTACAAGAAGGCTTAATCAAAAACACCCACTGAGGAAAATGTTCGTTAATGTACGTGTTGTGATAAAATTCCTGGGATTTAGATAGACCTTTGGTGTAATGAAATGAATTCACATGACCATAAAGTGTTTTCACGTGAGCTTAATTTATCTGGAGTCTTCAGGTTAAGATCATTGTTTAAGCAAGATTTCTAGAGTAGGATTTCCAGAAACAAGTGAACTAGTTCTGCAAAAGATGTGAGTTTCTTTGTCACTCAAATTCTTAAAAACAAAATTACTCTTGAGGCTTGAACATACTTTCTTTAAAGGGAATGACAAAATACCCATTGACTGTAACAGGGTAGGAGCTTTGATGCATGATTTACTTAGTGAGATACTATAGGCTAATACTACACAGCAGGTAAGAAAAGATGATCACAATGACCTTTTTTGGCAATAAAAATCTATGAAGAGTGATAAGCATTGACCTAGTGCTACTTCTCCTACTTATGTCAATAGTGGAGGAGTGAGGCCAAAGCGGAACACATCTGACTTACTACTTTAGTAAAGCTTAATTTAAACAAAATCGAATTGAACCAAAGGTAATGCATTAGGTAGAACAGGTAACATAAACGAACCACAGTAATGAGAAGGAGGTGTGAGTTGTTTGGGTTGGTTCATCTGCTAGAAGCAAGATGATCAACTTTGAGAGTCCATGCTCTTTGATCAGGTATAGAGGCAACCAGGACAGTAACTGGCTGGATAGCATAGAGAACATAAAGGAGGGAGAGACCTAGATACTGTGGCTTAGATGAACGCTATCTAAACACTTGAATTAGGTGCCCAAATTGCAAGTCCGTTTGCCACACACTTTTTCTGCAGCCAACAGACAAAGAGAGCCGGATATTTCCTACAGGCAACTCACAACTATTTTGGCTGAATAATTGTTTTGCAATGTGAATCTTTCTCAATGGCCATAGGTTAGGGAAACTAGCCTCCTTTCCCTGGTGCCTCAGTTAAGTGTGTACTTTCAGTTAGGATTAATCCAGGGTTATTTGTCAAGGCATAATACACAGCACCCTGGAGAAGAGTAAAACATGTCACTGCCCCAGCAGTTATTAGACACTAATCTCAAGAAGAGCAAAATCTGTTCTTAGAAATACCAACATGTTTTCTGGCTAATCAATGGTAGTAGCTGAACTGACACCTACTAGATCACTGATAGAGTAGACAATACCTACATTTTAAGCTCCTGAAACTACTCTGAAGTAACATGAATGCAAAGTAATATTGGCTGAAACTATTCTCAGGAGGGTTTGGACACCAACTCCTTTAAGTTGCTTTGAAAATCCTCCCTACCATTTGCCCAAGAATGTTAAAGTTTTTTGTAAGTATCTCTACAGTTTTTAAAAATCTATAGAGGGGAGGTTCTGGCATACAGTGAGTTTGTGAAGTATTAAATATATGAGAGACAGAAGGTATAAGAAGACAAAGAGTTACTATTTGTATTCTCATTATTCTCATTCTGCAGACAGATCTGCAGAACATAAGACTGGGAAAGACAATATGCATCACTGTTCCTTAGTCTGTGTTATTCTTGCTCTCTATTATTTTTTGTCTCAGTCTTCGCTCTTTATGAATATGCATTGCTTTCATTAAGTTTCTACGTCAAGTACGCATAGTGGATAAAGACTGAGCACATTACTTCATTTTTCAGCCTTCTACTTTCTTTTGCAGTATAGCAGTAACTGTCAGCAGAGCTCATAACACACCTCTGCTTCTGAACCCTTCAACCTACACACTTACATCCCTGAGCATAGGATTTTGTATGCCTGAGAATATGTCTAGCCACCTCAAGCCATCTGGAAACAAGATTCTTTCAAAGCCACATTGAAAGAAACTGTAATTCCTTAAAATTGAACTACTTTTACTATCTATAATGACCAAGGATGAGATCTTAATTTATAGTCTCACTGAGGTGGAAGATCCTCATGATTGGTATTGTGTGTATGCAAAGTAAAAGAGAACCCAGGGAGCTTATAAACATACACCCAAGTCAGACAAAGGAAGTACTGTTATCACTGATGGCATACAAGTCCATGGGCTGCCAACAGTATTTGTTTGTTTCTCAAATATAATCTCTAAGGAAGAACTGAACGATGCCAGTGAGAAGGAACTGAAGAATGTATCTTATTCTGGAGTTCATAATGAAGCGAAGCTCAAATCATTGACTGTTAGGTGAATAATCCATGAAAAGTTATAAACCAAACTTTGTTAGATGTGTAGTATTTCTGTACTTCAATATTGTTAAATATACTGTTGCACAGCTTTAATTCAGGCAACAATTTGGTGTCACTGTGCAAACAAGGGGTTGAAGGTATGTATATTTGGAAAGCAAAATACAGAAAAACAAAGTATTTTTTAGCTTAATAACTCTTCAGTTGTGATTTGAATTTGAAATCATTCTGTTCTCATTTTATCAGAACTGGTGACACTATTTCTATGTTAAAGTGGAGGGTGATTACAATAATGTGAAGGGATTCTCATGTCAAATCCACAACCGTGGTACTGAGAAAGCAGAGGAACAGCCTACTGATTTAACCAGAGTTTGGATAGGCTCCTAGACAATTATTTGAGAAGCTGTCCAGATTGTCTTATCCTAAGACAATAGTTTCGCTTTAAAGGGACAATTATATTTTCTGAGCAGGTGGGGTGGGATGGGAAGGAGTGAAATATATGTATGTATACATTGTTCTTTGTTTTAGTGAAGATGATTTCTTTATGATGTTCCTTGGTTTTACATGGAGGGTCAAGTTTGAGGAAGCAACAGAATTTCAAAGAAAAAGTATCACATTTCACTGAGTTCTATATCAAAGCCATGCATAAAGCATCTCATGATTTTTATGTTGCAGCATAAATCAACTAAATATACTCATAACCACACTGAATATGATACGAGATTTGTATGGTTCAGGGATTTGTTATTTGTATGTTAGTTAAACACTTCATAAAATGACTTTAGTATCTGTTCACTGTGTATATTTTCTGAATTACTTATTGGAAGATACAGGGTTTCTTTTTTTCTCCCATCTCTGGTATTTAAGCTAAGTTGGGATATTTAAAGAACTCCCATCAAATACCTTCTTTTGCTACTTATTCTTATTAGATCCCATTTTCCCATTTATCATTAATCACTGAAAACAACTTATTAATAATCTCTCTCTCTTCCCTTTGATCAATGATTCTTGGAATTGAAAGCCTGAGGAAACTTGATCTAATTTTAAGTACAGAATTATGATTCTCTATAGGTTTCTCAGGAGACAGATTTCTCACTCTGCATTGGGAGGACTGCGTTGGACATGACATACATGTATACATAGAAATACTTATGATATGGCAAAATTAAAAAATAAATTTAAAAATAATGTTATAATGTTTAAACCAAAGACTTCAAAACAGTACTGTTTAACTAAATACTTTTTTATGCTTCTAAATGGGAAATAATATCATCTATTCATTCACTGCTAGGTAAAGCATTTCAGAACATTGATAATCTTTTAGTGAAAGTATGCACTTCTGTTAAACACTTTCATGATGTTCATAAACTGTTCATCAAGCATCAAGTCCTTGTCAAGACAGGTAGGTGTATTATTGTTTATCCCTTGCTAACCAGGTTAAGACTGCAAATTACGATCGAAGTGTGGACTTGTGCAAAAAGCTGAAATAAAACAGGAGTCACTTGAGAAGGCCTAAATAACACAAGGAGGACAAGCTTAATCTTAACATAGAGGTGAAACAAAATGTGGAGGGCTGGACAATCCCACTGACCAGATGTCTATATACTGGTACAAGAACAAGGGATATAAATGGGAGGATCTGGACTTTTTCCTAAGTGATCAAAATATTAGTAAAATGGAGTGGAGTGTCAGTGGTTTTTTCTCATGACCAGTCTATAAATATGGAAGACTATAATTTGTTCAGGAAGCACAAGGTAAGGAAAAACTATCCATAATGTGGACAGAGAGAGCTGCTGAAAGTCTGTTGGCAGTGACTAGAAAGTAGAAGAATAGTGTGCTGCTGGGACAAGGGATACAGCACAGACCAGTAGACAAAGCTTTTTGTGAGTATCTACCAGACTAATCCAAGACTCTGGCCTCAGTCTTAAGGGGGTATTTCAACCACCCCTGTATCTGTCAGGAAAAGAGTTAATGGGTGAGACAGTTTTCTTCCATTGGTAATAGTTTTTTTGATTCATAAGGAGAAAGCATTTGGAGAGGAAGATCTTTTAATGATGATTCTAAATGGTGGGAAAGAAATTGTTGAGAATATGAAGAAGAAAGCTGAAATAGGTAGGAGAGGCCATGAAATGGTTCCTGTGATTATTAGAAAGCGAAGAACAGATATAAGTAAAATAAAAATGATGATTTTCAAGAATACCAATTAAAAAACTTGGAGAATTGATAATGGGAGTTTAAGATAGCAGAGTTGAAAAAATGAACACAATCATATCAGTGCCAAGTATACGAGTGGAAAGGAATGACAGAATATACAAAAAAACCTGGCTTAGCTAAAACTTCATTGACTTGAAATAGAGCAAGGAAGCAAAGTGAAAGGACAGATGACTAAAGAGTTGAATAGCATCAGCAAAGGGTCTTCAGATTGAAACAGAGAAAGCACAAACTAATGAGAATTTAAGGTACCACATCACATTACTCACCCTGATAAAAAGGCAGGCTACTGTGGACAAGAGTGGCCCCTCTCTCCCCAAGCCCTGATTACATTCCTCTGCCACTTCTCTTGCATGAGGTCTGGCAATGGTGACACTACAAGTGGGTCAGGTCAGCTTGTGACTGGACAAAAAAACCCTAATGTCCCAAAAAAAAAAGTAAAAGGGGAGTTCTGTCAGATCAACACAGTGATCTGACTTGCCACACAGTTGCCAGATCTAACATGGGAGATACAGTTGGGACACGCAGCTAGGGATAAAGGCCAGGTGCTGGGACTGGCCTTTGCAGTAATAGCTTACACTTGGAGTGAATTAAATTAACATAAAATGAAACTTTTATTTAAGTTTGTCTTTTCAAATCAACTATGTTTAAAAAAAGTCATCCTTGGGTACCTCACAAAAGAGGTGGAAGTGCTCTCTGCACAGACAGGGGACTATCTTGAGGACTTACTGATGAGGGATGAGGCTCCAAACTGGAGCAGAGCTACTGGGGTGCAAGGGGAGGAGGTGACAGAGGGGAGGAAGGGGTAGACATGAAACTACAGAGTATTGGAGCAAGGAATCAAGCAATGTGCAAAAAGAAAAAAGGGAAAAGGAAAAAGAAGGCAGTCCTCTATGAATGGGCAGCGCACACTCAGATGTGGCAGAATCAACAAATGTCATATGTCTGGACTGCAACAAAGCTTTGGACACCGACTCAAGTGATAATTTTATCATAAAGCTAGAAGATGAGTGCAGAGTTAATTTTGCACTCTTAGGAAACCTCTGTGAAAACCATGATGGTATCAAATATGAATATGATCTATTGCTATTTAAGGCTTCATAAACATTTGAGTCACATAATAAGGAATTTCAAACTGTTAACCTAGGAGGAAAAGTAAAATATATGACAAGCTAATATAGACCTTCTTTCTCTAAGATCTTTTTGTGAAATGAACAGCAATACAGCTAATGTTTGAAAATGGAAGGATTAACCCGTAAAATAATACCCCTCTTTTATGGATTTCTACCCTTTCGTTAAAGCAGAAAGAGAAACAAGCCAAGCCTGAACAACATTTCTAAAACAAAGTAATCATTTTAGTTCCTGGATATATTTATTAAGTAAAAGTATAAATTAGAAAACAACCAAAGGTTAAACCCAAAGCTGCAGCCAGACCCAAGGTATTCCAAACATGCCTGTTTAATATGCACTGCAGATTAACGGGTATTACACATTGATTCTAGCTGTACTTTTTAGAGGAGGTGGAGGAGGAGGCAAGACATTGAGATAAAAAATACAGTCTTTGTTTCAAAAACAAAAATGAGATTGTAAAATTGAAAACACGAAAGTGGAAGAGAATCACTAATAACTATATTCTTTATCTTCAAAAAAAATCAACAAAACCTTGCTTCGCTGTATGTTCCAGTGTACTACAGGCAGGCATTATCCAGCCCCTTTCTGAATGTTGGCAGGAGAGTTTGCTTTCCCAACTCTGTGAAATTCTAAAATATAATGAAAATGCAGCTACCGTACTTTCTAAGCTCTTGGTAGATATTTTCACTTACTTTGTCATTTTCAGGGGGGAAACAATGGTGGCATCTGTGCCCTGGTGCTAAGTGCTCATTTGCATGCAGAGGCAGAGAGATATCCGTTTATTATCAATTTTATGCATTACTTCATTTCATGGTGTTAAAACAATTACATTCAAAGGGTTCAGCAGTCCACAGCCAAGCTATTCAGGGCTCCAGCAGCATCATATAATAACGTTATTCAGGGAGAGACACATACATCATAGTTTACTGACTTAGAAGTAAAAAAGAGAGGGAGAGGGAGAGAGAGAAGCAACTCCTATAGAGCTGGATACAGAATTTGTAAAACATCAGAGATAATACAATAAGCAGAGAAACTCAGGGCAGTTGGACACAAAATTTATTAACTTCTGAATTACTTTCTAAGAAAGTTGGGCAATTTTTTTACACACAACAGTTCTACCAAATTCTCTGCCATATATACTCTCAATGTCTTTTATACAACACTCCTCGTCACCCATACTGCAAAGCTCCACTTGAGCAAAAAAGCAGAGACTGTGCACCTCCCCTCAAAGATCTCAGAACACATACCTTGGAACAGTAAACAAATGGTTTGGTCTGAAGAGACTCTTGTGCTCAGAGTGCTCTCTACACGCAGTGGATTTGCAATCTGATTATCTGGTTACTCCTGTCAAGGCTCTGCCAAGCCTCCCATGAGGAATTTACATTTGTCTATCAATTTACATTAGCTAAAACAGCTGTCCGTGTGAAGGATTTCAAGGTTTTAAAATGAGGACCTACCCTCCAACACGAGTCAACTCTCCAAAATTCAATGAAAACCATGGCTCAGTAGTGAACAAATTAAAAAAGCACATCCACCTTCAGGGTTTCCCTTATTGAGTTTGGTGACATGTTTGTTTCAGCAGAAAGCAAACAAAATACTTAACTGAGCATTTGCTGAAATTTTTAAAAGTGCAAGAAAAAAATCACATCAAACAACTTTTAATAATACTTCACTGCCAGAGGAAAATAAAATCAGTGCTGTCCCTATAAAATAAAAAAGCAATTACCAACTTTTTTATTATTATTTCTATAATCACCTACCCTCAAGAAAGTGACTTGAGTGAAGTATAAGAGAAGAAAAGCCTTTTTGAAGCATTTCAACATAAAGGACTCATGAAATAAGAAACTGGAAGATGAGTTTTATTTTCTGGGCTATCACAGACAACTGTTTGTTGAAGTGCTTAGAAATTTCCCATCAGTTCTAGTTAGGGATAGTTGATATGCACACAGTGCAGTGATAAGGTATGGGTCTGCTCAAGCCATGGAGAAATGCAAGTTCTGAAGAAACTGGCTTGGCAACTGGGAAAACCAGCTGCTTCCTGGTAAGGACTGCAGAGGAAAATAGAGTCTGTAGCAGTTCTTAAGCTATGGGCCACTCTCAAAAGCATGGGGGAAAACATATGGCATGGTGGATGGCACGGTACTGAGGAGCCCACCACTGCTGGAGCTGCAGAGCCAGGCTGTTGCCTTTCAGCCTTTCCTCATGGGGACCCTGCCATGTACCAATGCCCCAGAGGAGAGTGAGAGGCAGCAGGTTCCTCAGTGGGTCCCGGCAGGTTTTCTCTGTTTCTGCTCTGAATATCTCAACAGCCAGCACTTCCTTCTGAGCTATCTGGCCCTGCCCCTGCTGTAGCCACCTTCTAGCATTAAAGTAATCAGAGTGCTAGCAATGTCTTGTCTAGCCAGTTTAAAGCTAGTGTGGCTGTCTTTGACACTACATTGCAGTCACAACATTTACCTTAAGGGCAAGGAGAATGCCTGCTACCAGTTTTATTAGGCTATACAAATTAAGCAACTTCCAGAACTGAAAAATTCGGTCTAAGTTTTATGTCAGTAGCTTCTAGTTTATTTCACTGTGCAGGGCTCATGAGCTCAGACACAGCTCTGTGGCAATGCCTCTGTACCGCTTGCTGCTCAGTGGCTTGATTCAGGGATCTAGGCACAAAGAAGTGTGTAGTAGGCATACTGCTGTCACTTATAATGACAGACAGTCTCACATGCACCAGGTTCTTCAGTCAAACCCTTCCTGTTACACAAATTGGACAATAACACGAATCATAATTTCCCCGTTACTTTGCTCTTCCTGTCTTCACTATATCGTTTATTCTTCAAGCTCTTCAGAGAAGGGACTGTCTTTTCATTATCATGCCTACATGATGAAGTCCTGATAACTGACCATGGGTCTGAAGATACAAGCATTAGCCTAACAATAAAGCCCTTAAAATTCAACTAATGACTAATTGACCTTCGAAATAAACCTAGTAACCATCTATTGGAAAGGAGAAAGAACAATAACCAACAGGAAGAGGTTCTGGTATTTCGATGGCAACTGCAGAGACATGAAAAAGAAAAGCCCAGCAAAACAATGTATTAGACAACAGGGATAGGTGTGTGGAACTGTAAAGACAGAAAAAAAAATGATAGCTTGGCAGGAAAATAAGGTCCAGCTTACTGGAAGAAAGGAGATTTGCAGGCTTGGTTTTAACTTTCTTCCTATATCTGACTACAAAATATTTTTAAAGCCCTATTTATTATTATTATTATTATTATTATTATTATTATTATTATTATTATTAACATAGTCTTTTTTTTAAAAAACACATCCCCATGTACTGTGTTACAGGTTTGCATTCTTAGAGTTCAGTGTTGTTCTTTCCTTCTTAACACAAAGCATATAGAAATTAATCAGTTTGCATTTGTTAATATCAATAAATTAATGTATTGTTGTTTACGAGGTTCATGCAATAAAAAAAAACATTAAGAATACATCTTGAAATGACTGCTTTTCATGAGTTTTCAAGAGAAATATCTTGGTTTTATCACACTAAATAGGTGTGATTTAGTCCATCATAAAAATTCAAGGACCATACAAAGACACTAACTGTATTCCCAGTCTGAAATATCCTGTCTCCATTGGTTATCAATTATGGATGCTCAGGAAGAAGTCCAAGAAGTAGGGTGTGCAAAGAGGATATCTGCACTAACTGTCCACCCAGTCTTATGCTACTGCATCGAACAGACACTAACATGAAAAGCTTTGGGACTCTAAAAGCTGTAGCAGCTAATTTCATTTCAATCTAACTAGAATCTTTAACTGTTCACAATGTGCTAGAGAGATTTGTGAAAAATTAGCTAAGCATTTCATACGACTATCTTGATGGAAAAAGACCTGTAATAACTAGTGAGTACTCTCTTTTCTTGCTGATATCTCTGGAATGAGTGCTGCAATTTCAAACTGGAAAGAAGTGAAACGTTCAGATGAAAGAGACTTCCACTGTGCTTTTACTACCTCCATCTCTCTTTTCCTCTAGTCCTTATATAAGGACAATACTTTGGTAAAATACAAAATTTTATTACTACACAGTACTTAGTTTCTGTACCTTACATCACATAGAATCATAGAATGAATCACAGAATGGTTTGGGTTGTAACGGACTTTTTAATGATCATCTAGTCCACCCCCCTGCCATGGCATGGACATCTTTCATTAGATCAAGTTGCTCAAAGCCCTGTCCAGCCTCACCTTGAACACTTCCAGGGATGAGGCATCCACAACTTCCCTGGGCAACCTGTTCCAGTGTCCTCATCATAAAGGATTTCTTACTTATAGCCAATCTAAGTTTACCCTCTTTCAGGGTAGATTTCTTTATCTAGAAGCAAGTTAAGCAAGTCATTAGCACTGTTAAACAACTTTGCTTCCTTTAAAACAAACATTTTAGATAAAAGTTCAGATCTATAAATTGTTATGAAATGTTACACATATACGAAGAGGTTTACATATATATATATGCAAATACTGGATGCACTCAATGTTGGAATAAGTTACTGCAACTCCGTTAATACCAAAGGAGTTATACTAGGTTTTGCCAGAAGAGTTTTTTGCCTCCGTGACTCTAAGAAATACGAGATCAAGAGAGTCACTGGAAGAAGAGAATGATAATATGTTATTTAAGTACACAAAATTAAACCCCTGAACTAATTTAAAAAAAAAAAGAATTGTAAAACAGCGAACCATATGAAACAGAAGAACAAAATTATCTCCTACTTGTCAGAATATTGATGGAACAGTGAAGACACTGGTTCAATTTGTAGGTCATCATTGTCAGCTGTCGAAAAATCCCATCATCAGCAGTTCATATTCCAATATGATCACTTCATTGCTAGCCTGCAGTGATGCTAAGTTTCACAGCTCCTGCTGTCTCAAAATGGGAGTCAAGGGTGGGTAGGACAGACACTTACTAAGTGGCAGCTCAAAGTCCAGTCTGCCTGCCAAAGGAAAACAGAGTCTAATATGCACATGGGTCTGACAAAATTTAAGGAGGGCTAGTAAGAAAAAAGGGTTTGTATAAACAAGCTGACAATCAAAGTTTAATTGATGATGAATATCTGCAGCTTCCATTATGATCCACGGTAGATACAGGTGCACAGCAAGTGTTTAATCGCTGTCTGGATTTGGCCCATACACAGTAAAGATATGTTGCTCATTAATGCATCATAGTTCATGAGTCTACAAATGGCAAATACATATCAAATGTAACAAATATATAGTTAAATGGCAGAGCAGAGTCTTGCTTTGCTACCTATTTTGATTTTTTTCTTGTTTTGGGTTTTGATGTTGCTCTCTGGTTTGTCACAAGAGTGAAATAATCTTGCCAATTGGGTGCTAATATATTCAGTGGAAATGTCAAGATTAATTTTCATGGTTTTAAATATTCCCAAAGCCACAGTGTATACCTTTCTGGGGCTGTTAACAGGAAATCAGTTTTCAGACTGGCCTGCAATTGGAACACTTCCATGCATAAAGGTACTCAGGGCAGGCAGGTGGCAGGTTGTTAATTCACCCCCTGCTCATTCCTAGAGGTGGTGTGATAAAATGAGCCACATGCTTATGACTTTAATGTGCTTGGTGCTCAAAACCAAGACGATTTCAGGACAAAACAGCATCCTTGCTAGCAGTTGGCTGAGACATCAAGAACAAGAAGAAGAATTTCTAAGACCTTATTGGTGAACATATGGCAGACTCTGATTTCCTTACTAAATCAGATGATATTACTAGAACTGGGTCATTATGCACACATTGTAATCTATCGTTAAGCCCAACAAAGTAATATTTAGCTAGTGTTTTAATTGTACTACTGGGATTTATCTCTGCTTTTTGAAGAAAAAAAAAAGTCCAGGAAGGAAGAAAGAGTGGTGAGCTTTCAATTTTAATAACAGAAGATTGCCAATTTTGACAAATGACACTAACAGCTTATTCAGATAATGTTTGCATATCTACATATTTGCACATATTTTTGGTGTTATTTAGGAAAGAGGAAATGTTTAAATTATTCATTCTCTTCCATCTCTTCCCTGAAAAGTACATTTCTCCTCCCTGTATATGCTTGCAAAATGCAAGTTGGCTTCATATGTTTCAAATAATCTTCCAGTTTGTTTTACAAAGCCTACATCCAGGCCATCATTACCTGTATTTCCAAAAGACCACGAGGACAGTGTAATGCACGTGCATGTGTTATAGAACGGATGACATACAGGAAGGAAATTAACCTCTTGGCCTGGAAAACAAGCAGTCCCTCACAATGCCAATCCATATGGCTACAATCAATTAAAACAAAGATGCATCCTTCTCATCTAGGCTGCTGAGCAATCATACAGCAAGAGTTACAGGGTGGTAGAAACTGGGGCTTCAAGAATTTTTTGTTGTGGCTGTTTCTTGGTATGTTTTTTTCTTTACCAATCCTTCCTGCATGATTGCTGAGACATACACAGGCTGCTGACGTGGGTACTGTTTAACCAGGGTACGGGACAGAAGAGAAAGGTGTGCAATTCATCCATAGGCCAGTCACCCCAAACCTGTTAAACACACTCATTTTGCAAAGTGTTAAGCAAAACTGCTCAGACAAATCCCATATCTGTCTCCAACAGCTGGAGATAAAGAACCCTGTTTTCTTTTCTGTCAGGGTTAATAAAACAAGCAACTTATTAAATAGCATTTTGGCAAACACAATGGATAATGAATCCTATTCTATAGTTAAAGACTTTTAACAATTAAAAAGATTTATGAGCCAAGCGTCGCAACACATGAGTGCCGGAGGAGCGAACCCACTCCTGCGCAGCCACACGCGGAGTGGGCAAGGCGCACATCCAACCTGCACTTGCCGAGGACGGACACCTTGAGAGGAGCCAGGAGAGTCTAGCAGGTAAACGTGCAGCTCAGGCCCATGAGGACAGCAAGACAGACACCCCAGGAGCCCGGCCCTTTGATGGGGCTGAAACAGCCGGGTACGTCAGATACCGTGGCCCCCCAGCCCATTGTTCCCCATCAGCTACAGTACATGTCCAGCGTCTGGTTTGTCAATCATCGGATTCAATGGCTGTTTGCCTGGGAAGCTGCTGACAGGGGGCTAGGGGGGCTTGCCAGAGCTTAATTACCGTACCTCATTAAAGGGCTTCTCATTCATATTCAGTAAGGAATCATTCGAGCAGACAGATATGTCTTTGTTAGATGAACTGAAAAACATACTTTTAAAAAAATCCCTACCACTTACGTATTTACATTTGTTTGGTTAAAGAACTCTTTTCATTCTGCTTAAGAGAGAGAGAGAGAAAAGGGGGGGGGAGGAGGAAAAAGAACAGGAAAGAAATAAAATGAAAGGAAAATTAACTAGAAAGAGTTTGCATTTGTAACCTGACAGGCTTTTTTTGGAGGAAAAAATAGATTTCATTACATAGAGTCAAATTCTGCTTTCATTTCTACTCAGTTCACAAAGATACACTGATGTGTGCATGGGGGGCAAATCTGTTTCTATGAATGAAGGCTGGAGGGGTTAAAATTGGCTACTTTTCTCCTGGAAAAGGCTTAGTTAAAAATGTCACTACTATTTTTCCTTAAAGGAAAAGCTTAGGAAAATTTTGCACCTAACTTTTTTGTGCAGGTTTTCTGTTGTTGTTAAAGTAAAAACCCACAAAACTAGAGCCTTAACCAGTGCCATTTAGTGCAGCCTCCCTGGCACTGTGTTGGCACTGGTAAGGATATGGATTGTAGTCTTGTTCTTGCGGGTGATGTTCTTCCACCAAAGACAGCATTGGCTCATATTCACTGGAAAGCCTAACAACAACCCCATCCTTCTGTGGACAAATGGCCTAAAGAGGAAGGAAATACTTTTGTAATCTGCACAAAAGATTCCACCTGACAGCCCTCAGTGATATTTTTAGCGTGAATTTTCATTAAAATATAGGTCCATATCAGGATGGACCAAAACAGTGGTCCAAACCTCAGCTATTGGGCATGAAGACACTTCTGGCTTCCAAAGTAACATGCTGGTGTTTTCCTGATTTCTGATTATTAATGATATTGAGCTATTGCATCTGAGAGGGCACAGTAAACCTTTAGTCTGAGACACCTTGGTGCTAGGAAGATTGCCCTTATAATATTTGTTTAGAAAACAACACAAAACTATATGTGTAGTGCTGATATCTCAGGAAGCATGACAATGTGAAAAGCCATTTGATCTGGCGTAGGAGTGAGTCCTTAGTCCTGTTTACACATGGCTGATCTGGGGTTAGAAGAATAAAAATGCTGAGGGAAAGAGGAGAGATGATATACCCTCTCTTGTCCCAGGCTGCTGAACTGCACAACGCCAAGGTTTTCAGTGCCCAGCAGTTTAGGCTGACTTTTTTTTGCCTTTCAGTATGCACGTTTGGAAATGCAGCAAGACATGAAGAGAGAACTGTGTAGAGACCTTGTGTGGTTAATATAGTTTTCCCTTATTTCTTTCTCAGAAATGGTTTTAGAAGAAATTAAAAAGGACATTCGCCTAAAGGCAGACACAAGGCACAGGAAATTTAATCCTGCATGGCTAAAGTTTGGCCAAATGATGAGCATCTGATAACAGGGTCTTTTATATATAATGCAAAGGATTTGGCAACTTCAGCTGTCAGCAGAGGAATACAGAAGTTGGGGACATCATATTTATTGCTGGTTTATGACAGGGAGCAGCCAATCAAACCACAGGATTTTCACAATGTATATTGACAGCTAACAACAGCCCAGCTCATTAGAGCCCCTCTGCCAGAAGAGTGCATCAATCCCATAATTGAGAAATAAGTGCATCACTCCAAGTCAGTAGTCCCTACACTCTGTTAAGCTGAAACAATTCCATCTCAGTATAATAAGGCATGAAGCCTAGCATCATGTACACTAATAAAAAATACTATCTTTTTATAATGTGATCAAATTTGAGTTCCTGTTGGGGCAATAACCTGGAGTTTCCTGATATCTCTGCATTTAAAACCTCAATTATAGCTCTATATTCCGCACAGTTTTGCCTTGAATACCTAACAGATGTTTATATTGAGATGAATGCTTTGTGGACCCAGAACTGTCATCAGACCTCTCATAATCACATTTTCACCTATGCATATGGTGTACACCTGTGGCTTGTTGGAATTGTACTCAATTGCAGTGTGGGAGGTTTAAACACAGCACTGTATTTTTATTCTTTTGTAATATTGTTCATTCACATTCTGTTATACTTTTTAATGCTTTTTTCGTATGTAAAGCAAATGCAGAAATACAAGAACAAGCAAGGTTCTTTTAAAGCTGCACATGCCTCTGTTTTGCATAGAAAAATACACATTTAGGTTAGTAATATAATACATAATAAAATATAATTTCAATATAAGCAAGATTTGAACGTTTTGAGGAAACGTCACGGGACAGGAGTAGATTTCTCTGCATCAGAAGGATGCTGAGAAAACCAGCCTAGAATACAAAGTAGAGGTGTATCATATACTCATGGGTTTTGATGTTTACCTATTTTTATAAAGCAAATACACCTTGAAATGTACTGCCAGGAAACCATCAGGATCTATTTTTTATTCCCCACTTACAGATAAATCTACTTTCCTGTGACAGGTCTGCAGTGGTGTATTTCAACAGTGGTTTCCACATAGCAAAACCACCTAACATTGGAACAGCAAGAGATGGGATTTAGACTGCTGTAGCCCACCAGCTCTGCCCTCATGAAGGTGAAACATGAGATGTTTTGGGGAACTGGATCTGTATCATTGCACAACTTAGTATGAATACAGGCCAACTGCTGGGATGTGTGTGTTTGCCTGTGAAGACCGTTCTCATACAAAAAAAGACTGATGCACAAAGAAACCAGCTAGTCCTAATGGGGCAAAAGGACTATTACAGGCCTAAACACAAGGATGTTTCATTATCAAGTACCTGTTTTATTGTGCATCAGCTGTCTGCTTAGTATAGTCAACTGAACAAAGAGTGATCAATAAGAAGAAAATGGAGTAAGAGAAAGAAAATGCAAAAAGAGCCAGCAGGGAGCTTCACTAAGGCCTTAACATGAGAAGAACACAGAGAACATGGAGAACAGCCTGCTATTGAAAATCAGTGAAATCCCATCGGATTCTTGCTATGAATTTTGAAACTGTGTCCTGTGATTTTGCATTCATGGCCTTACTATTGTCTTAAGCCAACACTTAATGAAGCTGATGGGACTCCTTCCTCCAAAGTTGATGGGTCAGCAACGAGTGCACAAACCAAGCATTTTTAAAGCTGTGTGCAACTGAAGATAAGAAGAATTAGTGTCTTTGGTTTGCAATTCCAATAGACAAATCCTTCTTTGAATCAATTAAAATCCCAGTGAAGAATCTAAGGTAGCCCATCTTATCTAGCCCTTTTGCATAAACTGAATATTAAATTATTTGCAGGCCAAAACGTGTGGCAGGTTCTTCAAAATATTCTACATTGTAGGATTGTAATAGCAAAATTCGCAATCCATACAATGAGGAAGCACTTGAGAAACTTGAATAATAAGGATCACTCTTTTTGTTTATCATATGCTCAACTGTATCTTCCTACTGTACAATTATACATGGAATAAAATCAACAGCGAAATCATGGGTAAGAGACATATGCTATGAACATATTAGCCTTAGTAGGTCCTCTGAACTGTATGAAATGAACCTCTGTAAGTCAAATGGTCAAAAAGTCTAAAAATTTTAAATTATTATGCTATGTGGCTTGTTTGTCAAGATCAGCTAGCAAACTTTTCTCCATGCTCCTAGTCTTCTTTTGTGCGCAGACAGTTGTGCTAAGGAAAAAAAAAACCTAAAACCCAAAAAACCCAACAGTCTACATTTATTAAAGCCATCTCTTTAAAAAGAAAATATAACAACAATGTTTTAATAGCAGAGTTTTATATATAGTTTTATATGGAAGAACAAAACTGGCCTGTCCCTAGAGGCATAACAAAATTTGATATGCTTAGGCTTTTTCCTATTGGCGCTTATCTCTTTGGTATTTAATTTGCAACTTGTTAGCCATTACTCATGCTGTTTGCCATCTTCTGCTGTTTTTCATATACAGTCAAATTAACTTTTTTTTTTTTTTTTTTACTATAAGAAACTATGGAAAAGAAAGAAAGTGTTATAAAATCTTCTGTCACCTACAAGCCTGAACTTTGGACTTAACCAGATGAGCAAAGGACTTATGATAGACAATAACAGATTCCAAGCATCCACTTCTACCATAAACAAGGATAAAAATCCACAGCTGGGATCCAGTTTTAAACTCAGAAGAAATGTGAGGATGGTTGTATACAACAGTTTCAGCATTCAGTGGAAGCTGCTTTGTGAGCTACTGACACATATACAGCCTTGTAAGCAAAACAGTTTTATGAATAAATTAGTTCAGTAATGAGTAGGATCTTATGATGTGTTCTGAGATTTTTGGAATAGTCATATATAACAGTATATTACAGAAATGAAGGAGTAACGATGAGAAAGTGTTAGAAAAGTACTGGGAAGGACCTTGAAATAATAAGCATTTAGTATCTCAGCAACAAAAGCAGAAAAGGAAACAACCTTCACCATCTATTAAGCATGACATTTTGCAGGGGTTGCTAAATGAACATTGTATATGAATGAGTACCAAAGGGAGGTCTTCTGATTCAAGCTACTGGTCATTTTTCTTTGCAAATTCCCCAGTTAATGATCTCCTTAATGGTTAATGGTCTCCACCTGATTGGCAACTCCTGTAACTTACGAAACATGAATAAACACTGCCTCCAGTCAGGCTCCAGAACTGTTAACTCAGGATGAATATGTGGATAGCCTCTAGCTTTGAGCAGTTTTATTATTTGATTTTCCAGTGGTTCATTAGGTGTATGTCTGCATGTAGATACACAACTTTTCCCTTTGCTCCAAACATCATTATTTTCTTGTACGTCTCTCTATTAAGTGTTGCCTGCATCAAAAGTAAGCAGCTTCTTGAAGGTGCCACCACTACATACAGAGTAACCATTGCTCCTGTAAGTACCTCACTTTTGCAGCAAAAAGTCTTCTCCAAGATGTCATGGAAAAGTAGCCTTATTTAAGTTCAGTAACACACTGACTTCTTGGTATCTTCCTTCATTAACTTAATTTTTTTGTGGCCACTGCTACTCAAAAAGCACTATGGTAAATGGGTTTATTAGAGGATATTGTTATAGGATGTGTGCTGTAATGGTCACCTCTAATCTAGCAAAGCTATGCTCACGGAGTCTTAAAAGAGTGGTTACTGGAGTAAATAATATTTTCTATTATCAATATAGACAAACGTTTTTCAGTGTGAGATGCAGAATTGTTTTAATGTTAAATAAGCCCATCCTCTGAAAGACCTAAAGATCATACAATATATAAATAGATGGAAGTAATAATTATTTATCATCCATAATATCAATTTATTTTCTTCTTAAGGTCATTATTTTATTTTTATAATAAAAGATGCTAATATCATATTATCATGTAATAATCTCATATATAATAACTTGGAATTAAAATCTCATTGCATCTCAAGGGACGAGAGGATCTGAACTTCTGCTGCAGTTCATTATCATTAAGCAGCTATCCAAGAGGAAAATAAATACCCAGACTGACTTGAAGTTTTTGCCCAGGAGACCCAGGGGGCTGTCCCTGCCCTTGGTGGCCGTGCACTGGGCACAGCTGCTGGGCCTCCCTGAAGCGTCCTCTGCCACTCGGCTCCCAAGGACAAACCTCGTGCTGTTACTCTTCTCTCAGGCAATGGCAGAAACCAACCCTGCAGCCCAGAGACCACTCCTATTAACTGTCCCCTCTCTGTGTCAGTGCTAACCTCCATGAGGTCACGCAGCGAGGAGGAACAGGGACTTGATCTGGCTGGACACAAACCCTTTTCTGGGGGCACAAGGTGGGTGATTTCAGCAGCTGCAGCCTGGAGGAAAGCTGAAGTGTAACCAGAGCTATAGATTGAGATGGATGGTGCCAAGGGACTTTAGAGAACTGGAGTGATTACTTGAAGGATCAGGAGCGCAGGTAGTGTTTTCTTCCATCCCGTCAGTAGCCGAGAGGCATACAGAAAGGAACAGGAGGATTCATCTCATTAACGTGTGGCTCATAGGCTGGTGCCAGAGGTGGAATTTTGGGTTTTTCAATCATGGGGCAGTTTACATGGCACCAGGCCTGCTGGAGACAGATGGGGTTCACCTGTCGCAAAGGGGGAAAAGGATTCTGGCTCAGGAGTTAGCAGGCCTCATTGAGAGAGCTTTAAACTAGACTCAAAGGGGGAAGGGGATAAAACCAGGCTTGCTCAGGATGAGCCTAGGGGTGGTATGCCTGTGTTGGAGAAGAGATCAATAGCCCAACTGAAGTGCATGTTAAAGAATCTCAACATTTTGATGCAAGCTCAGTGTGAAGAGACAACAGGCCCTTGCATGTGTCAAACCATGGATCTGGTGGCTCTATTCTATTCTATTCTATTCTATTCTATTCTATTCTATTCTATTCTATTCTATTCTATTCTATTCTATTCTATTCTAACAAAAGGGACTGAGGAGAAATAAGTGCAGCATGGTTATTCTCTGTAATCCAGGAGTGGTCCAGAAAAACAAGGCTGAAGATAGCTGCTCAGTAGTGGAGGGTCAAAGATGCTTAACTGAAGCCCTACTAGGAAGTGCTTCCCATGTGCCACTTCTTTATTTTGTAATGAAATAAATGCCATAAAGGGAACACCTTGACTTCCCTGCTGCCAGGCAGCTCACTTGCAAATCCTCCAGAACTCCTCTTGAGAGAAGTAACACCAGCTGAGTCTGTTTTGTGCATGAAATACCTGATGAAAATGAGGGAAAAAAGTGTGTGGGTAACAGAACTTTTCAGGATCAAAGTCAGACAGATAAACTTCTGGTACACTGAGCTGAGAAAGAGCTTGTCAGTGCTTCACTGTTACCAGTCCCTCACAATCTCTAGTTGCAAAGCCCAGATCCTGCAGGAAGACTGTGAGTCTCAGATGAAAAGGCACCAACACATAGACAGTAGCTTTTCAAGGAACTGGGGGTCAAACTTAAAATAGATGAGGTAGGATTTAAGAGTAATGTAACTCCTGTTGTGAGAATGGAAATTTTGCATAATGTATGACTTCAAAAGAGGCACTGCTTGTAAACCCCTCTTGATCCCTTCCTGTTACTTTAGTTACTCAGATGACTTTAAAGATCTGGACCTAAATCCATCGGCTGGGGGTAGCGATAGGCATCTGCTCTTTGGGATTAGCTTGATAGGAAATCACATACAAGGATGAGTGTTCAAAAATCCTCTTCCCCATCCAAGAAAAATATACTTGGGAAAAACAACAGCATGCTGGATTCATACCTACGTATGTAAAACAAGTCCCTGATTAAGTACCACTTGCCAGTTCAGTAAGTGCAGTGTTCTCTTTCAGAACAGGTATTGTAGCAGGATTTGATCCGTTGGGAGGCTGTGTGTTCAACTTCAGTACAAATTAGGACCACATTTTTGCATTACGTAATTTTAGCATTAGCTAAATTTTTTTTTTAGCTATTAATTTCTGCAAGTCTTCTTATTTCCTACTCCTTCATACACTTAAGCTTCTCAAAAGAAATAGACATAACCTAGAACTGGAGAGTAACAGCAGTCCTAGAAGGTTTCTGTAGTCCTTGTTCTCAATAATCTGTAATTTTTAGTTTGCCAGGAAAAAAACAAGGCTGCTAGAACACTTCAGGACAAGCAGACTTTTTTTTGTGATGGCCACTGATGAATGCTGAGGTAGATACACTTTAAATGACACCATTTTTGCCCAGGGTCTCATGAGGGCAAAAGTCCAAGCAATCTCATCAGCAGTCTTCCACTATAGGAGAAGACAAGAAAAAAGGTACCAGGAAGGATTAAAAATTTAAGTGTGCTTCCCTTACTACATTTATTTTGCAACTATTTCTTCTCTATTTGGGCACAGAGCTGCTTTTAACCTTCCACCCAGATTAAAACCAGTGAACTTGCTGTATTGCATTTTTTGCCTGTAAATCAGGAAACATCTTTGATTACCTTAATACTAGCCATCCAGAGACTATATGAAAGAATGAAATAAATAAATGCTTGCACTTACCTTACCTGAATTTACAACTCGTTGCTACTGTTTTTTGTAGTTCCACGATTACTGGAACTCCTCTTACTGAAGAAATCTGTGCGAGAAACCCAAAAGGATTTTATTTACCTACAGACTATGATGTCTTACTCTGTGGTATGTACAGTTAGGGCTTGGACTGATTTACTCTGCTTCGGCCGCAGCCATCTTGGATCTTCTTTGTAAATACTGTACGATAAACAACATCCCACCCATAGCCTTATTAATATCTACTTGTCTTTGTATCACTGCTGTAGTGTAACTTTGAAGTTCTCACTGTTTTTTTTTATACCACAGGAAAACTGTAAGAGCAGAGGAGAGAGGGGGAAATACTGCAATGGATGTTACAGTAGGTTCATTTTTCCTGTAATGAGATGGTGTATCCCATCAAACTTACTTTTGGAGTTACAGTGATGTCTTGGAAAGGAAAGCGTATCTTAATAGTATATCTTTTCTTTCTCCCTAGCTAAGTATTTAACAGTTAGTGCTACCCTGAAAGTAATTATATCTGAAATACTTTCTTACATGAAGGGAAGACTGAGGTATCCCACCAAAACAGGTTGACTTTCAAACTCTGAATGTCAAACTCAAAACAATGTCCTCTTTGAAGAGTCACAGATCAAAACATTGTTTTCACTTTTGTTCAGTGAATAACTTCAATTTACTGTGAATGATGCAGCAAAAAAGTTAAAAACATTTTTTGGGCAATCTGGGAAAATTAATTAATCAGTAATGAAATTAATCATTATTTGATGCTTTTTCAAGTATGTAGTCATTCTGACATGATGGAAGCATTCCTGGAGTTCTTCTCAAAGCTCATCATTTGAGGAGCAGTTTGCAATTCTGACTTATGCTGAGTATTATCTTACTGTTGAATAACATTTTATTTTAAAATAGCCTTTTTTAAATTATTTTTTATTCTTCTATGGAGCCACAGTGGAATGTCAGGCATATTGTCAGTGTGAATAAAGTTATCATACTGCCACTTGGAGATATGACTACATTGTTACAAAAGATCATAGGATTTTGAGACATCTGGTGATACAAATACTTATTTTGCAGATTAGAGTATACCTGAAGTGTACCACACGTGCATTCCATGTAGCACATACATCAGCCTGAAACAGTCTATGTAGTACACAGGAGACTTTATTTTTTCAATATTGCCTGTCTTCTTGATAACTTTTTCAGTACTGAGCAGTTGTTCTTTTTATTATGAGCACTGCTTTTGGTGTTATCACATTCACTGTTGATGTTTTGTGTGATTCAGAAAGAGCAGATTCATAGAAAGCTCCTCTCAGCTAGGGGACAGCCATCTGGTAAGCACAACACAACTTTTACTCTTGCTCAATGTTTTTGTGTGCCATAAAGTCGTCTTTAAAATACACAAAATGTGTCTCTGCTTGCTAGGTAATTTTGCACCCTCTTCTGGCCAAGACTTTCCCTTTTTAGGCATAAATCTTCTGATATAGGTGGATTCAACATGAAGTTATTCAGCATTAATACCAACTGTTCACACTGAAAAGTGTATGTTGTATATAGGCAAACTCCTCTTTACCAGAGAAATACCTAAACCCCGAACAATTCAGATCCTGAAGGTCAGCCATCTTCTGACCTGTTGAATTCAAACGCTTCATAGCTACATCTAAGGAGGAAAAAAGGGTGTGTTGAAATAAATACATTCTCATTAAACTGTCTTCTTCCAGATCTTCCAGCAGTCCTCTTATCACCAAGATAAAAGTCTTCTCTTTTCCTACAGTGAGGGACAAGGTCCTTCCAAACTAGGCAAGTTTCTATGCTGCTTTTTTATCACCCCTTATGTATCTTCAGCATGTATAAAAAAAAGGGACAGTGCCATTTAAGCAAGTGAGAAAAAAACCCACTGTGGTTCATGTAACTTGTGCAAATATTTGAATAAACCAGTACCTGCTCTTATATTTCTCCTTGAGTCCTACACTCACTGCATAAATATGAAAGCAGCTGTAGCTCTGATGGCATAAAAGCATAAGCAAGACAAGGTCTGCGGGTACGTACTACCTTGAGCAACAAATCTTGGTCTGAAAACAGCTGAACAGTTTGACTACTAGCCCTTAAACATCTACTGCAGCAGGATCTAAAGCAGCTGATGCTCAACTGTGCGTTTCATGCTGCTGCACTCATTGAATCTCTACTGAATCTTTTTAACTACAGGCATTTCTTTTCCACTTTTAAAAGGCCACTGATACTTTACATTGCTGTCAGCCGAGAGATCTCCAATTTTTGCTGCCAGCTCATCTCAGCTTATCTGTAACAATTTTCAAAAGATTCTCAATACTTACAGGTCACATTCAGTGCTAATAGTGGTCATTCATTTTTTACTTGAACAAAAAGATATTTTGTTAATTTTTTTTTTTTTTAATAGCTCGTGCATGGCCTAGGTTGACATTTGTGATTCAGCATGTCCCAAACATAGTTAAACCTATTCTAATTTTGACATTTCTATTTCAATGCTGACTTGTATTTACTAGATGGTTCATGTTCTTCAGCTGTTTTTCTGCTGCACTGTATATGGATGACATAAAATTAGAAACCAAGCAGAACCTTGCAGTCTCCTTATCTAATGGCCTACAAATACAGAAAATCCTTTGGAAGTATTTCTGGAAGTTGCACCTCTGTTTCTTGGGCAATCAGGGAGGTATTATTTGCTCTGCTGATTTTGCAGTTGAATTTAACATTAAAAAGGATTTATTCACATGGCTAGTGCACAAGACACAGTATAAGTAGAAAACACATTCAGAATTCAGGCCAGCACTGTTTGACAGGCGTTTGAAAAACTCCACTGGTCATGGATAAAGTATTGCTAAAATTTCTTGAAAGCAAAGCTAGAATTTTTTCTGGCCGTTTCCCCCCTTTTTCCAAAGGCAGAAAATGCAGTAGGCACTAAACAGTAATTTTATCCACCAGTCAAACCTTTATACCCTAGTAAATTATTCCCTAATTTTTTCCTATTCTTTCTAGAGTACAGGTTTTAAAATTAGGGGTCATCCCTAAGAAATTTAACTGAATTGCCATCCTATCTTCCAGCTAGTCCAATGGCCTAAGGTGCTACTCACTGGATTAAAACTGGCAGCATCTGGCCTTAATCAGTGGCATCAAATCTGTTGCTGTTTTTCTTTCTGGAAAAATCTTAATCTTTGATTAATTGCAATCTTCTCATGGAAGTGTTGAAACAGTATTCAGGATTTCACAAACTGTGGATACCTGGGTGGAAAAAAATCATAGTACAGTACTAGGTTTTGAAATAGGGGGCTTTGTAGATTAAGCTAAGAGAACCTCTAGTCCTCTGATTTATTATTATCAGGTAGAATTGGTTACCAATGCATACTTTTAAAGAGAGAAGTTTTTATAATATTTATACTTTTAAAATTACTTATACAGGGAAAATCTATAACAAAATCTGTACTTTTCCTCTAAAAGATCTTAATTTTCTTTTTTATTATCAGAAGAAATATGTGGCCAACACCACTCCAAGCTCCTGTCTAGACTGTATTTTAGGTATACTGTAGTTTACTGTTGAGTCACTGGGGGTTCTCACAAAAAGTAGACTGCCTGGGACTACAGCACCCAGAAGTTATGGGTGCTTTCCAAAGCCTCAATAAACGTTATACAGCAACTGTTTTTCTGCTATTCTGGATGATGGGGGCAGGGGCTAGAGGCTTGCACAGGATCAAAATGCCATCATTTTCACAACAGTAAATTTCACTGGTTCCAAGCTTGCTGCAGTTCCCTTTTTATTGCAAATACATCAAACTGTCTCTGATATATCTAGCATGTCAAGGCTGAAAAAGGTTCACACATCAGATGCTGACTTTGAGGGGGTGTTTAGAGGCAGGGGGGGAAGTTGACATAAGGTACAAGCAGTCTTTCAGATGCACTTAAAACATGCCATTTTTATGATCCTTTTTTTTTTTTATTTTTATTTTTTTAACAGACAATGGGGAATAGGATAGCAATGTCAAGAAAGGTGGCAGTGTGTTCCTCTCACACAGGATCCATTGATTTCAGAGGACCTGGACATCTCTCCCTGAGCATATATCTTTTTCTTCCATTCCTAATAAGCAGATTCTGTTGTGGGTTAAATCAACTTGGTAGTTAATGATTAAATTTCCATTATTGTTACTAATATTTTTAAGTCGGAATTCGATTTTTGCTGACAATTTTTTTCTCTTAAAAGAAACTGTAGACTCAGCTATGACAGAAACTTTACCATGTTTTTGAGAAGTCTAACTTTCTCTGTGCACGGCATGTAGAAAAATGTTCTCTAATTTCGTAACATTGCATATACAAATGGAATCTTTACCCCTTTAATGTACAGTCCTTTCATTCACTCCTCATTTTCCTTCATTTGTCAACCTGACTGCAAGTTTGGTTCAGAAAGAAATATTTAGCAAAAAATTTTAAAATTATAAAAATACAATGACTTGATGATATGAACCTCTCTTTATCCATTAACTTGTGCTTCTGAAACACCTATGGTTTCTGCATTTTATAGATAAAGTCTGTGCTGTTAAATTTATCTGTTAAATTCATCCTCCCTATTTGTCACACCTAAATAACAATATGTTCATTCAGGCAGACAATGAAAAGTAAACTGATGGCTGCGACTCACAGAGAGAAGTCGCCAGCAAGCTGTCATGATGAAACTTGGAGTAACACATGGAAAGTTCTTCTCTGTTTTACTGTAATTCTTTTTGTGAGCTTCCTATATAATCTGATTTACATCTGTCAAAGGGTATTGAGAAACCAAGCCCACAATAGCAATAAAAAGTCACCAGCCTAAAGCAGCTTTGACATAAAGCCAGGACAGACACTTGCAGCTGTATTTTCTATATCTAGCTTGAAAGGGTAGGCATACCTGGAGTTCAGAGCTTCAAGGAAAAATATGATTGTTCCACTCTCAGATATGAATCCATCTTTTCTTCACACTGCTTCTCTTTCCTTTTGTAAATAGGAAGATATATCTCCGAAATGAAGATTTATCTGATGGTATGGACAAAGCAACGAACAAAATATAGTCATTTTCATGGAAAAACTGCCCTATTAAACACAGATGACATGATCACAACCTTTTTTTCCCTCTCTCTCTTTATTAATCTATTAATTAACTATGTTCTTCTCCAGAAGGCAATGTCCCTAAAGGGGAGGAAATATTTATGAGAGGTCCAGCTGACAACATTAGCAGGTGAATCGGTTAATCATATGTTCTGGGTTAAACAGCACTACTGTTATATAGATGCTAGATCTCTGTTCTGGGGCACATATGCTGAAGAGAAGGAAAAGACAGCACCCCAGAGAAGAATGAAAGGTACCATTATTATAACTTGTAT
Organism: Nipponia nippon; assembly: GCF_047370975.1. Lineage (NCBI taxonomy): Eukaryota > Metazoa > Chordata > Aves > Pelecaniformes > Threskiornithidae > Nipponia > Nipponia nippon. The sequence continues at coordinate 102,476,937 of NW_028262290.1, read as the reverse complement.
GACAGCCCTATCTCGTTGATTATTCTCAGTATCTTATTTCAGTTTCTGTTTTAATTTCATTTACTAAAAATGCCAGCATATTTTCTGGGCTAAGTGTCACTTACAGAATTTAGTAATAGACGCAGAGTAATACTTAATTACTTCTGACTTCTTGCTATCTATAAATCTGAAGTTCATGAAACCAAATTTTTTAGTGTCTTTTCCCTCTCCTTTACTGTCACTTCTCACCCATTACCAGCTAGTAACTTTAAAGCTTGGGAGGTCAGATTTCCTATTTTACCGAGGCTCTCTCCACTTGATTAAAGTAATCTGAATGGAATAAAGCAGTCAAGACATTTCTAAGTAGAACAGAGGGGCTGAGGGAGGAAAGCAAGCATATAATGTTGGCTTGATATGAAGGACAGATTCAAAGAGTTTAAGGCCAGAAGGAATCATTTGATGATCTTATATGACTTCATATCTCAGGGCAGTATATTTCACCCCATTGTCCCTATATTGACCCTATAATTTCCAATTGCCTGAAACCAACCTTCCAAAATGACAACAAGAAATAAGGTAATCCCATCTCCACTGGTATCCCCTTTCATTGTGCAAACATTTTCACTGTTATTACACTTTATTTCATATTGGTGGTGTCATCTTCCAGCCATTGGATAACACTGCATCCCTTTCTGCTAGATTACAGAGCTTCTCAATACATGCCATTCATAAGTACAGAAATATATAAAAATTATAAAGATAGGCCCTCAGCAACAAGGGCTTAACAATCAACCAAGCTCCATTTTAAGATCCTTATAGAGCTAACTTCATGCTTGGTTTAAGATAGAGTTCCACAACATGTATAAAATTAAACTTGAACAACATAAAACCTGCCTAGTTTCAGCTCGCACAATAAACTCCTAACTCAAACCAGGTCACAGTTTCTCATGTAAGTCCAACATCAGGTGAACGGTCATTGGTCTCATTTGTAAAGAGACAGCAAAGCTGGAGTGCCACATGCTTTCAGAGTTATCATCAAGTAACACTGCACAAGTGCATACTTTGCACTTGCATCCTATCATTGTTGAAATAAAAGAACAGGACACACTCTGTGTATTAACTTTGTTTGTTCATGTTTGTTCTTCTACCTCTTAGTTTGTGAAATGATACACAATGAATCCCCTGACACAGATACTTGAAGGCCAGAAGAGTCCATTAGATCATGCAGTATGACCTCATATATATCACAGATCATAGATTTCACCCAGTTACCACCATATTAAGTGCAGTAATGTGTGTTTGACAAATGCATATTTTCCAGAGAAGGAACTAGTCTTGATCTGGAGAAATCAAAAGATGGAAAATCCAGCATTTCCCCTGATAGTTCCAGCTTTTAACCTTTTCACTGTTATTAACGCATGCCATATTTTTAATTCAAATTTGTCTTCTTTAAGCTTTCATCTGTTAGTTTTTGTCATGCTTTTCTTCATTAGGTTAAAGAACTCTTTTATTAGGCATTTTCTGCCTCTCTGTCCTACACCCTGGAATTGAGTCACCTCTTAGTTTGTCTTTTGATGAACTAAGTGGACCCAATTCTTAAGTTTCCCAGTGTACGGTATATTATTCTAATCTCAACAACCTTTTTGTTTTTGAAGTGAACCTCAAATTCACTTGTCCTTGGTGATTTGTCACTAATACTTTACCACAGCATTTGTCTCCAACATGTTTTCTTACAGTAAGCACCACAATGCAGCTAATTTCATGTAGTCCTTTGCAACTGCAATATGCACATTAAATTATACGAGTAAAAAAGATATAAACATCTAAGGCATTTTGAAAACTATATGAATGCAAAAATAGACTTCATATTTAAAAAAAAAATAAAAGTTGGATGTTTGTAATTAATTTGCCTCAGACTACTCAGTTGTAACAGTCTTCCAGTGGGAAGTGGTTATCTTCCCACTGGTCACAGAATGACGTAAATAGATGGTAAATACAATGTATTGCCAGGATAGCACATTCCCACTTTATGTGCAGAAATCTCTCTACCATGTGGGTGGAATACAACAGTTCCTATCTTTACTGAAAAATCAATTTCAGTATAAGGGCCACAGATTTAAGACCCTGCTTGTGTACATGATGAGTAACAGAGCTACAGAATGACACAACCATGAGAAACTTACTAGAGAAAATTCCACCTTTGATTAGACACCAGAGGAAGGAAAATGTATTTAAGGCTTTGAAAAGAACTTTATCTTTGACTGTGAGAACTTGACAGGAGCTCAGATGTAGCATGAGGTCAAGACCCATTTCTTCACAGTGACTCCATATTTGACCTCCTTGGCAGCCAATCAGTCATATATTTTCCAAAGTTACTTCAGTGCAGTGGATAGCATCAGAATGTTTCAAATTCAAGTTTGTGTCTGAAAATCATTCAGTAGGAACTCAAATGCAGCTAAAACCAGCAGGAGCATAACTAGAAAATTTCTCCACATGTTATGTTTCCATCCTCCTGCACTAGCAGTGACATCAGCTATCTATGTTATAATGATCATCATTGTCATCACTGGACTCGCAGCCCTTTACGCCAGTTTCCTGCCAGTCTCCTATTGCATTCACCTAGTTTAAGTCAATTAAGTTACACTGGGTTTCCACTTATTTTAAAAAGATCAGTAAGATCAGCTGCCATGTAAAATCACAAGGCCTGGAATGACAAAGAGAGTCTCAGAACATTAACCATTGCCAGGTGATAAAATATTCGCTTGAAATATGGATAACTGTGTACTACCTGTTGTAATAGCATACATATTCACATAGGCAATGCCAGTTGATCAAATATGCTCATTCTATGAGAAAAAAAGACTATTAAGAATGGAGAAAATGAGGTGGTTTGTCAGTTCTAGTTCTCTGGTTTCATTCTTAACATGGTCAGGTGTATAAAGGCCAAAACTATAGATCTAAATCTTCATGTGCTAGTTTGACAAAAGAAAATCAGGTAGGTAGCTCAGGACCAGATAGGACTATGCTTTAAGTAACTAAAGAAAAATACTGCCTATCTAAAAGAACCAGTCCCAAATTGATAACTTCCTCTCCTTCTCCAGGAAAAAAAAATCATCATCACTATCGTCATTGTCATCGTTGTTGTCATCGTCGTCATCATCATCTTTGATGGTCCTTCATAGTGACACTGGAAACTGCAGGTGTTCAGTTTATTTTCTATGTAAGATATTTATCATAGTAGTAATTTATAAAGGTAATGATCATTACATATCCTTTCAACAATGGTCAACAATTTTGGTCTTCAAAATCAATTGCCTGTTTGCCTTATAATTATCTGCTTTAATGTTTCCAATGGTATTATTTGGGGTTATTTTGTATGATTTCATCTGTATTACAAAGATTCTACTGCAGCTTGAAATTGTGGAAATAAAAAAGTGTCAAATTCTCCAGAAAAATATGGCAAACACATATATGTAAATGGATTTAAACAGTCCCCCAGAGAAACAGGAGGAGGTACTGTATTTTCCACTAGCTGTATTTCCATTGCTTTCCCCTTGGAAAGCTTTCTGTTTCAATGTCTCCAAAGGAACCGACTAAGAGGTCATAGAAGGAATAGCACAGAACTGAGCATACTGTAACGTACTCAAAGCTCCACATTTGTCCCAAACTCCCATCCATTTACTAACTCTTTTTCCTAACCCAGTCAACACAATTTTCCTCCCATGAGTTAAATTCACAGTGTTTGTTAGCTTCCAAATGCCTTTCCCAAACAGCAGATTTCCACAAGACTGCCAATGTTTGTATTGACAATGAGCAACCACACTGTAAAAGTTACAAAAAAGTGCTTCTTAACCCACTGATTTCAGGCTTCTTGATAAATTTTCTTCTCCTGAATTCAAGTCTTATTCCATAAATGTTATGTGTTTCGTGAAATGTATCATTTCTGGAGATTTTGGTCAAAATTATTTAACAAAAATACCAGTGTTCATCTTTTAAAATATGTTTAAGGCATCCAGTGGAATTATATTAAATATATATCTTTTTTTTCTATTAGCTATTACAGACCTTCTTCCATAAGGAAGTAACCAACACAAACCCCAGACCTAACCTAACTCCAAAACAGTGACCTGTGGGCTGGTCTTTAATAATGCTACAAGATTTGCCAGAAGAGATGAGACTAATTGTCAGTTTGTCCTAGTATTGCCTTTCCTGCAGAGGCAAGTGCCTGTGCTGCAGGAGAGGATGAATTTCTTTTCAGGTACTTGACGACTTGTACAGTACTTCCAATGGCATGCCTTAATTTCTGATCCTCAAAGGCAAATGTTTGATCTGCTGAAGTGCTGGATTTCACTAGTTTTGATTACATAGCCACAAATGTTGTTGGTAGTCAAAACATGATGCAGTCCTCTCTCCAGTTAGTTCCAGTAAATTGACTCAGTGACCTCCACTGACAGAAAATACCATGATGACTAAGTGCTGTGTAAATGTTTCCTTTCACTGACTTTAACTATAACGACCTGTGATGCAAGAGTCCAAAAGCAGAGCTGGATGAGCTGCATCACAGAAGAAATTAATGACTAGAAGAGTCAGCAAGAATCCAAAGCAGAGTCCTGTGATTCCTCAACCAAGTTTTCCTTCACATTAAACTGCTGTGTGCTTTTTTCTCTCCTAGCTCTAGAGTGGACCATGAACAGAAATGTTACTGTCCTGATAAGATTTTGTGCCTATTGTTAAGAGACTGGAAATGAACAGAGAAGCAGGACACAGTTTGTCTGAGTCTCAGACCCTCTCAATCCTCACCCACCATTACTAAGGAAATAATACTGAATCATTCCTGCTGTGCGGCTCCCACCAGCAAACCATATAATAAAGAACATTTGATTACACAAAACGTATTTGGAGTCTAATGGTTATGTAGCAGAGGAGGTTCATCTACCACATAGTTGTTAAGACTGTAAAGTTACTCTGAATAATCAGTTGTCATTCATTTAAAGGGATGTTGCCCACACAAAAACTAAAACTGAAAAAAAACCCACCCCACCACCCTTGAAAATGTTTGTCATAATACCTTCACATTATAACATAAGATTATTAACACACCTGATGTATTTTAGGTATTTGAGATGTATGTTTCTGCTTTGCTACTTCTCTTGGACTCCAAATTGATAAATCCATGTTTAAGAACTTGCCCTGGTGAAGTCCTCAGCTAGATTGGACAATTTTATTAAATTAAATGGATAGTGTTGCCATCAGGTAATTAAATGGATAGTTTTAATGGATAGTTTTGCCATCACGTTTTGGTTTGTTTCACCTTCAGCTTTTCATAAACAACACAACAACAACAAAAAAAATTGCTATGCCTGGATTATTTCCATTTTGATCAAATGTGTGATTAATTTTTTCCCAACTAATAAATTAGAGAAATATTCATGGAATTGTTTCTGTTTATTCCTGCTGGTGTGGAATCCTCTTTTAAAAGCACACTAAACCTGGAACTACAGGAGTATCACAAGATTCCTTTAACACACAAAATTGGTCTAATAAAACTCAGTGTAACTCCTGGTTACAGTAAATGTCTTCAGGGATACCTTGTTTTAAGAGTTAACATCAGCTATTTATCCCTTTAATAAATGTACTGACCTTTTCCCAATTTCTAAGAAGAAGCAGGCCTGAAGTTTCAAAGTTATTTTAAGAATAAACAGTTAGGTAACCTCTGCAACAGAGGATCTTCACTTTGAAATGTCACAGCAATGGCTAGGTGCAGGCAGAGAGCACCCAGGCAAAGAGAACTGTTCTGTGAGTTTTACTGCCATCTGAAGTCTTTGCACGACCTGATGCATAAACTGAGATTCTTTTCCTTTCTTTCTTACTTTCTTTTTCTTCTTATTTAAATCAGGATTCTAGAAAACAGGACTTCTGGGCCTCAGTGAAACTCACTTCAGTTCATCAGAAGAAAAAAGTTATTGATTGGTTTAATTTATTTGATTTTATTTCTACAGAGAATCTGGCGAGTTTTATGGAAGTAAAAAAATATAGAGAGAACAGTGTTCAGCTTCAAAGAGCATGGAGGTTGGGAGGGTGAAATGCAGTTTACTGTATGGAACCTTTTTTTTTTTTTTTTTAATTTGCCTTGATGGAAGTTGACAGCTCAGCCTGTATTTCAGCTCTGTCCACGGGCAGTGAAATGTGTGAGAAACCAATACTCTGAAAATTCTCATATGCATATGAAAAATCATGGTATGAAAAGGGGCCAAGGGATTAGGACAAGATAAATTTATACTAAGCTTTACACATTCCATTGACAAATTTGCTGTTTTTGCGTTGTTGCCTCCGACCTCCTGGTTACCGAGGGGATGACATTAAACTGGGAGAAAATGGCTTATTATGTGTGATAAATTCAAACAAAGATGACGCACTTTACCCACCAAGTATATCTAAGAAATTGTGAGGAAATGTCAAGCATTTCAAAAGAAAGCTGCCGTAAATTCTGATGCTGGAGACTTTAACGAATTTCTGCCAGAGTAGAAAGGTCTCTTTGTTTGGACTCAGCTGACACTCAGCGTGTGGAATATTATGAGCTCGGGGGTCACATAAAAGCTACAGGAGAAAGAAAGAAAACTGTGGATGTGACAAAACTCAGGCACTAGAGGGCTAAGAACTGGCACGAAGACTTTGCATTGACTCAGTGCAGACGGTACATGGGAATCAGCACTCACGCATCAAAAAAGGTTCAAAACACAAACATTCGTCCCCTTCTGCTCACCCTCGCTCATTCCCGCTGCCCCAGTACATGCACTTGGTCTTTAGGCAACACTTGATTTGTCCGGATTTTGTTTTTCCTTGTGTTACAGTACAGTTTTAGGAGAGAGGAAAGATTGGGGGAAAGGGGCGGGGGGATCCAGACCTCGGAAAACCTCCTGTCGTGCTGATGTTACATAATTGATGAACAAATGATCACACGTTGCGTCCCTGATTCAGGTCAGGAGGTGGCAGGAGGAGGAAGTGCTGTCAAATGTTTGAAAGAAAAAGGAGGTAGAGGAGTAGCAATGAGACCCCCTGCCACTGTGGCAAATTAGCTATTTCACAGCGATGTTTACACTATATAGTGCTTTTCACATTCTGACCCCTTGAGTACAGGCAAGACGGAAAGGGCAAAAATGACAAAAATGATAAGCTAAGGCAGTGAAGAAGAGCAAGTGAAAGAAATTTGGAGCTCCCTTGCTCCCTTTCTGCTCCCATATGCCCAGCACTACTGGCTGTCATGGAGGAGAGCTGGTAACAGCCTCCTCATCCCCCAAAACACCTCAGCAATGGCCCTTGCATGTGGCTTTGGAGGGGTTTTGGTAACATTACCTTCAAGCAGGGAGGCAGCATGACAAGACACACTTAATTTGAAATGTTTACAGACTGTGTAGCTAAAAAAATCAATAAGTAACTGACAATTCATTATGGAGAGAGGTTGTTTTAAATTTACAACTTTGTTTTAAATCTAAAATATCCTCCTTCTTATTTATTTATTTCAAGAAAAAAAAAAAAAAGAAGAAAGGGAGAAATAATCCCAACAGCAACAGCACCACACTTCTGCCCCCTGGATATCCCTCAGTCAGTTCCAGAGACGTACAATACCCTGTGCCTGCCAGAATAAACCACCTCTGTTTGGAGGTGACATAGTTTTTCCCAGTCTCTCTGATGATGGAGTATTCATTATACCCTGAAAAGGGGATGTATGCACTATGTAAAGCAGCAGATTCCACCACTCCTTGGGATTTAGCCTTATCAACGAAGTAAATGATAAACAGAACAATGCAATTTGCAGCTGAGGCGTTGCTGTCTGTAGGGTCTTTCAGGAGGGTCTCTGCTCCAGCACACAGGTCCCTCTGCCCGGAGAGCCGCATCTGCTTCTTTCCTATCCACTATGTGTCAATAACAATCAGTCAGCAGCTTAACTTGGGCATCTAGCACTTGTCAAGAGAGAGGATCAATGGGAGAGCCTATAGCCCTGTGCCACCCTGTGTTTTACCCAGCTCTGAATCCTATACTACAAATCCTCTCTAAAAAATGGTACGCAAAATTTAAATAACTTGCATATTGGCCTCGAAAGGCATTTTTAGTCTTTGTCATTACAATGGTTGTTATATACCATTATAAGGGCATTCATACACAACTAGGCTGTGCAAATTACGCATGACCGCATGCTTTATTTTAAATAGGTGTATATTCCAGTATTCCTGCCTGACACTTTGAGTCTGTGGCTAGTCCTAAAATGAGCATGTGAAAAGGATAAAAAACGATGGGCCTGAATCATCCCGTCTCCTGCAAAAACAAAGGCAGTCGGTGAGGCCCACTCTGGCTGACAAGCATTGATGACAATGAGAGCATTAGCTCAAGGCTGAAGTGTTTTGATAATCCCACCTATAATGACTGACTGGAAAGTTGCCAGAATTCATGAAAATGTGTTCATAATTTTCTTTTTCTGCTTTATCAGCCTAGCATTTTGATTCATAAACTTACTATATTAATAGCATTAATAAAATAATGAACAGCCATCTTACTGTTTACTTTGACATGAGGTTAAATATAACCCTTCCCTCACGGAAAACCCATTAGCTTTTACAGACATTGCACATTTTATGTGTGACACTTCAACAAAACACAATTTGAATGCTGGGATAGAAAGCCCAAGTACCTCTACTTGAACTGACCAGTCTTCCAGCTTCATTTGACAGGAACAGAGTCCTGTTCATTTACTGCTTTATTACAATGGCAAACAAATCCCTTCATCCACTGCTCAAGAAGACTTTATACAGAAGACCACATTCTGTTTGCCAACCTCTCTTTAGGCACTTAAATATTATTTTTAATTCTCCAGTTCAATCCTTCCTCAACAACTGCAAGAGCTGAAACATCTGTCATTTCTCAATCCAGAAATCCCTAAAGAGTCTTGTCCTGAAATAAAGAAACACAAAGGCTGATTTTTATCAGTGTGTTTGGCAAGATGTGACCGCAATGTTTTCCGTAAGTCAGAAGCCTTGACGTTCCTTCAGCGAATCTCTGTTAAGCCACAAATTGCACCCCTCTGTAGAGCAAGTATGACTGAGAACATTTCCCCATCTATCTTTATGTAGACACACACATGCATATAGAGAGTATACAGGATCACTGACAATTTCGTTCTCCAAAGCCTGCAACTTGTTTTCCTAAAATAAGCATTTATTTATTTTTTTGTGTGATTAATAATTAATAAAGTAATGACAGGGTTCAGAAATCAAAGTTTTGGTTCTCCGTTTAACTCCAGAGCTTCAGTATTAAAAATTCTGCAGCTCGAGAATATTCTAGGCTAGATGAGGAGAAGCATGTAGTGCTATCTTGTCCTTCCTAAATACATGCAAGAGCAAAAGTCAGCAGTTTATCCCTCCTGATACCCATTGCTGTGCCTTGGGATGGTACTGATAGGAGAAAGAAAGACAACCTTTGTATGTGGTTAAGAGCAGTTAGAGCCAAAACAGCAGGGAGATCATTAGAGAGGATGGAGCTGGAATGGCAGTGAGAAGAAAATTAGGACAAAATACTTCTGCAATTTGCCAGTAAGCAAGATAAGTGGCTTAAATTAATTACTTGCTTCTGCAATCCCTTCTTTTATATATACTTTTATATAAGATACATTATTTACATTTAATTTCTTTACATTACTGTGATAACTCTACGAAGGATCAGTGTTGTGCTCTGGGTGACTGCACCAGAAACTAAAATCATACCTATATTCATACCTCCCTTGTCCTTCCCCTTCCCAACAGCCTTCCATTAAAAAAGAAAACCAGCAGACCAGGGAAGATGCTGTTCACCTTGCCCTTGCCCTGCTCTCAGTCACAGTCTCCACCTCCCCCTTGCCAGCAACTCATTACAACATCCCCCTGACAGTTCCCCTCCAGTTGGGTCTGGCTCCCTGATCTACTTTCTCTTTTCCAGTCCGGTGCTTGTTTAGGTCCAGCAAGTGGGCAATTGAGGGCACAGGAGAGGCAAGCTCCGTCCTCATTTCTGCTGCCCAGACCCATTCTCAGCCACAGGAATCAAAACAGCCTTTAGGGCTCTAGTTTTCCTTATACAAATTCTATAGTAATTTTCTTCATCTGCTCTAGAAAAAAGTTCCAGCTTGAGAAAGCATGTAAGTATTGACAAAGAGTTTAGTGCAGAAAGCACCAAATACCTGCTAATAATCATCAATGCTACCAAACCTACCTATAATATTTTAATTAGAATTACACAAAGGTGGATGGAATTTTTTAATTAAAAAAAGAACATTTCTCTCTGACTTTTTGTAGCTAATATTTTCCATTTTAACTTGTTCTACTTTAAATATCATTGTCAAGTCAGAGCAGGGTAATGAAATACCCAATAGAAACTGAGGGAGGATGATATTCTAATTATAAAAAGGAAATATGTCTCCAAAAGGGGAACTGGCTTCTGAAAAAAAGAGCCTGCCTTAAACTTTGGGCATAGTGGAATATCCATATGTCTTGTCATTAATGCATTGGAGGCAAAGTTGCTGTTTACAAATAAATTAAAAGGAGGCCTCAGTTTATTGACCCATCAGTCCCTATATTGTAAAAAATTCCTCAATACAAAGAAGAAAATATAGAAACAAACTGTTCAGTGCTGGTACTGGAAGCAAGAAGGGTCAATACATTTATTCTCATCTTTCATAGAAGAAACTGAGGAAGACTAGGGAGGGATGAGAGTCTCATGTTTACTCAGATGCATTTTATTTAACAAAAGTCCCTGATGTTGCAGAACACCAAGTCATTGTTTTTGTTAAATAATTAAGGCTGTCTAGGAATCTGTTTCACAAGCCAGGTGCAAAATTTAAAAGTTCCAGGCAGGAAATAGGAGATCACTGTACTCTTGAAAGCAAGTAGATACCAAGTAAAGATTATGTAGCAGTACTTACTAAATTTTTTAACACCTTCCAACCAAAGCTGAAGCAATGAAACAAGGCAATTACACAAGAGCAACACAGAACAAGAGATGTCAGTGGTCATGCCCTGCCAATAATGTTCTGGGGATGAAGTGAAGTTCCTGATAAGGTGGAATAATTTAGAAAAACTTTAAATCATCATCTGCATAGCTACACTTTCATTTTAAATCAATTCTCTTCAAGTGGCCTTCCTCCCGTATCTGACTGTGGCTCACTTTCCACCAACAGACATGTGACCAAGATTTACTAGAGGAAAAGTCTTATGAAAGCACATTTCAAAGTCTCCTGGGTGAGCTATCACAGAAGCTTCATTTTCAAGTCTTTCTGCCAGTATGCAATGCAAAAAAGAAGCTGAATCAAAAGCCTGTAAGTGAAATGCAAAATTGTGTTCTGGTTGTTTAACAGCATCTGCATTAAATAAAAAGATAAGATAAAAAGATACGATATTAATATACTCAGCACCTATTGAGTGTATTCAGAAGTATTGGAGACACTCTCCAGCTACTCCTTGACATCTCTTGAGCAGAACTGAGACTTCATACAGAATTAGGTAATTACAGCTATTTTGTGAGGTGTTCTGTAGTGAGACATTTGGTTTCACATATTGCAGATGCAAATTCAGTCCTTCTGACTATAATGTGCATTGTACTTGGCCCCATTTGAATAGCTGTGATTTCATTTAAGTCTTTCCTCAGTTGTGGTTTCATGGTCACTTAAATGTAGCATAAACCTGTACGATCACAAAATGGAATGGCCCTGAGCTACTTCCTTCATGTTGCTGCTACATCCTTTCTACCATGATGATTAGGAATTATGGAGAAGAGGATATTGAAGGGAGACATACTCATCTTCAAATATACCACAGCCTGCCACAGTGAGGAATGTAATAAACTGTTCTCCATTTTCAGCAGCAATAAGACCACTAGTATGCCTAAACTGCAAGAAGTGAGACTGAAGTTAAGCATTAGGAGAACCTTGCAATGGTAAGATAATGAAGCACTGGGATGGAATGCCTAGGAAGCTAGTGTTTTTCCTGTCATTGCATTGTTTTTAAAAGCAAGTGAGACAAATACTGTCAGGAATGGTTTATGTACTGTTGATTCTGCTTTGGGGCTGAAAGATGGGGCAGGTGACCTCCTGGGGTCTTTTCCACCCCTATTTTTTATGATACCATGTGTGTTGAATAGGAAATAAGGATTATATTCCAGTATAAATCCAAGTAGCAGCAAATCCACCACAATCTGTACTTTAAAGTAGATGTGAGTGATGTTTGCTGCTCCTTGCAATAAAGGGAGATGGTAGAGCCATTTATAACTTCCTCCCTATTTTCCCACCTCTCCCTTGCCAGTGAAAAGACTGAAATCAGTTGAAGAACTATGGCTTTCTCAGACATCAAACTATGACTGATATTTGCTCAGGATCAAGACACAGAAGTGACTTCATTTTCCCTATGGACAACTATCCATAATCTAGACTTAGAATTAAAAGCATTAAACATAGTCAGTCTTTTTTCTTGATGAAATAAAAAAAAAAAAAAAAAAGAAAACAGTAATTCTGCCTTGACACTCTTTTATGATTTTTCTATAGGTAAAATTTAAATCAGAATCCTCAGCATCTAACTTCTCTGTCACCTCAGAAGGCAATATTCTGAACTCTTCTGATGAACTTTCAATCACATTGTGCAAAACACCATGCTAAACTTGTTGCTAATACATATATTGCACAATTGCAGAATTGTCCTAAGGCTGATAAAATCTTCTTGTCAATCAGAACTACCAAAATGATGGTTAGAGTAAATACTATAAACATTTTCATAAATCAATGTCTCTATTTTAAAGCAGACCTACAGATTTCATATTTACACAATTTATTAAAAAGGATGAGTAAATCCTGTTCTTGCATGTCAAGCCATTATGACCTACACATAAAGCATTCATCTTAATGTTACATCTTCAGTAGCAAGAACAGATTTACAAATGCAGTTGTACCATTACGGTATATAAATCCTGTAGCTCAAATGAAAGTTCTGAGTAGTGAATTCCATTTAAATGTTTAAGTATCCATATATCAGTTTTTTTCCCTAACATTTAAATTTAGCAATTAGTTTCACAAAGAAAATGCAATTAATTTGCTACTGTCTGATTAGCAAGTTCAAACATGGCTTCCTATACCCTAATCAGTCAGAGTGTATAATGGTTATTGACAGATACCTAAATGAATTATTGTTCATGTTCTCAAAACTAGCTTGCACATCAACATGAAATACAATTTTGCAGTTGATGGTGAACCCAGAGTGAAGGGACATTTTTTAAAAATCTGGCCCTAAAGGCAATTATTATTAATCCAAATAAAATTTTATTAATATACATCATATCACTCTTTATACACTGTCTTACTCAACATCATCTGGAAGTTAACAAGCTTTCTTATAAATGTTCTAGGTCCTTTCAGTGATGAATCCTTTCTTAGAATACAGGCTTTCATGGAAGGTATTTCTAGGTATATTCTAGGTATATTCGAAGGTATTCAAATTCTGAAGTATAGGTGACAAAGAACACTTATAAGCAATGCAACCTGTAACTGATATTAAATTTGGGCTTTGAATCTTTGTCTCATTTCCCTCTGCAATTAGGTTTCAAAATTCCATCAAACTTGTATATATCCTTATTAAAATGTTTAGAAAAAGTAAACACTAATGTGCAGTCATAGTGTTCTTTCAAAATTTCAGTGAATATTTATGTACAATATTTTTTTAAACACATTCTACCTACTATCATTCAAAGTTCCTTTGATGCTTTTATGTGAATCTCAACTGATTTGACCAGGCTAAAAAATTACTGTATCAACACACAGCTCTCTCAGAATGAACATGAATATGATGGTGGGTTTGGAAAAGGAGGGAAGACAGAATTCTGCATAATTTGTAGGAATGCTAGTAAGAAGGAACTGAGGAAGTTTCTGAAAAAAGCTTCCTTTCCCAAGAAATCAGAAACAGAACTGCATTGTACTGATTCCTAGGAAAGTTCTAATATCTATCAAGATCCAAATACCATTGCTTACATTCATTTCCTAAAATAGATCTCAACTGAAGCAATTTCTAAACAGTTATAAAACCATCTGACATGCTACGAATCCTGTGTCTTGCATTACACCATTACACTTCTGATAGTCATGCTCTTTTGTGGAGTTTTAATTCACTGGACTCTAGGTGGCTCAAATCCCTTGGTTGCCACAGGTCATCATGACCAAACTGACCCTGTTCCCTTGCAAGTTCATTGTCTCCCATATCATCGAGAACTGAATCTCCTAAGCCAGATTTCTTAAAAGAAGGTCTATCGTCTTTTCGGCAACAGCCTTTGCTCCTTCCCATGTCATATTTTCCTCAGGAAGAGGGGTGAACATCAAAAGCCTAAGTGATGTTCACCCATGAATATCCCATGACACTTCACCCATGAGCTGGGTAAAGAATTTCTCTTTGCGTTTTCTTGTTGTCCTCCATAATGGAGAATAGCTATAAGGGGGATCAATGTCAAAAGCAATGGACCTGATGTGGAGAAAGAAATTGGTTAAAACTTGAGGTCTGAGACTCTTCATTAATGTGAAAGTAACAAAGGTCCATCCACTAACTGGAAGAGGCTGAGGTTAGAAGGGTGTTACATTCTGCTCTCAGGCACTATTTGGGGAGATTTTTTTTCAAAATGGCAGTCTACTTGTAGACATTTGACGTTCCTCCAATACAACAGCTGGATCTTCACCGACTATAACAGAATTATTGCTGAGCTTTTTTCCCTAACAGGACTATAAAGTTTCATTTGGTAACAGGACTTTCAAAGAAGAAAAGAAAATTACTTTTGAAATATCAAGAACATCACTCTGCTCTTCGACTATTATTGTATGCCAAAGAAAAATCCATAGACACATTTTTGGTAAGCATAAAAAGAGAGATATAGTAAATCAAACCAATGTTTTAAAATGGGAAATTTGGTTGAGGTTGCATGGCTAGTGAAAAGGAGGTGTGATCCGTGGCTGTTACAATCTCCTTGTGGAACTCAGAGTATCTTTGTCGACACTTCTTTACCCTTCCTGCTAAAGCTAGCAGCCATTTGTCACTTCCAGCTTCCACTTGCCGTATTTATTTTAGTAAAACAAAGCCCATTTTAAAATGTCGTAAGAAATGATCATATTTTCTTCTGTTAATGTTTGTGAATAATTCATTCCACAGTCAAGACCCTGTGTACCTAGTTTCAGCCTGGGAGGAATTTTTATCAGATGTATAAGCTCTGGAAAATAAGAGGTTTTAGTGGAAATGCTATCTTTAAATTAATTATAGCAGTGCTAGCAGGCACCATTATACTGTAATAGTTTATGAAAATTCCCAGATAGCAGTAGATTACATCAATTGTAATATGACTTTTTATGTTATGTTCTACAAATACTCATAATTTTTAATGGTTTCAATGTGACTTACATAAGAATCAGCACAGAGGACACCAGGAGGCAACTTGCGAGAAAGCATCAGCAGCCACCACAGACTGATTTGGGTTCAGTGGTACTTTCTGAACCCTGCTGCATTTAGTCATGCTTTTTAATTTTTTTAAATTTTTCTTCTCATCCCACTCCCCCCCTCCCCACAAGTGACATGCCAGGAAACAATTCTTTTTCTCTAAAATCCATCTAGTCGCAAAGGTAATATCACTGGCTGATTACTACTAAATGGCAGTTAGTTTTCTAAAAAAAATAGACCTTTTTTTGTAGTGCAGAAACAAACATTAAGACTAGACTCGGCTTTCCAGCATAGAATAGAATAATTTAAGTTGTAAAGGACCTTTGGAGATATCTATTCCAGCTCCAGTTCAAAGCAGGTTTAATTGGATCAGGTTGCTAAGGAAATTGCCCAGGCAAGTTCTGAGTATCTCCAAGGATGGAAATTCCACAACCTCTCTTGGGTACCTGTGCCAGCATCTGATCACCCTCACAGTGAAGATTTTTTTCCTGTTGCTAATCAGAATTTCACTTGTTGCAACATGTGACCATTTAATCTTGTCCTACCAGTGTACCCCTCTGAGAAGAGTTTGTTTCTGCCTTCTCTATTCCCTCCCATTAAGCAGCTGTAGACAGCAAAATGATCCCCCTCAGCGTTCTCTTCCTAATGCGGAACAAACTCATTTCTCTCAGCCTCTTCTCATAGAGAATATCCTCCAGCTCCCTGACCATCTGTATGTCAATGCCTTCCTTGTATTGGGAAGCCTCAAACGGGACACAAATGCCACAGCGAGAGGAAGGATCACTTCCCTCGACCTACTGGTTGTACTCTTGCTAATACAGCCCACTATGCAGCTGGCCTTCTTTGCTGCAATGGCACACAGCTGACTTACATGCAACCTGTCCACCAGGACCTCCAGGTTCTTTTCTGATGTTGTCTGAAAAGTAGCCCTGTCCTGCAGCTTATCAGTCACTTTCCTCAACTAGGTACGGCCCACAAACTTTAGTTAAACAGTATTGCTCCAGCTACAATCCCTGACGGATGTCACTCTTAACTGGCTACCAGCTGGACTTTCTATCGCTGATCAAAACCCTTCAACCCCAATGGTCCAGCCAACTCACCTTAATGTCCGCTTACCCAGACCATATGTCCCCAATTTGACTATAAGGATATTGTGGAAGACTGTGCATGTGCTTATGTGTTTGGAAATTGCTTTCTAGAGGTTTGTTCCATAATCTTCCCAGCATCCTTGACTACAATAATTTATTCACCTTACAGAGGTGAGGTTCATTTCATTTGAGTCTAGAAGGCACAGCTTAGATGTTTACCTTATGAAGAGATGAACTGTAGATTAGAAGTGTCAATTTCTCACCATTGGCTGCAGAACTAATTTGCATAAGGACATCTACATTCTGTCCCATTTATCCTATTGCCCTGGGTTCCTATTTTTTAATGTGTATAAGCAAGTGTGATTTGGCCTATTTTCTTATGCACAAAACAGAACCGTTTTAAAAATATCCAATATGTGTAATAACATTCATATCCTGCTCAAGATTACTCTTCTTTGGACAAGCTCACTGCTTACACTGGCAGGCATAATCCCAATACCTGTAGAAATGCTAAGGTAATATCCATGGCTACACCCTTTTCCTGGGTAAAGCGTGTTTTCTTCCTGTGCCACTGTAACTGACTACTTCAGAAGAGAAATAGGACCTGCTTGGATTTATAGCACAATTAGATGCTCAATATAAAATTCTGACCCAGAGGAAGTCAATGGAAAAAGTTTATCTACTCAGCCCTAACACCTCAGTTTGTCCTTGAGTTTACAAAGCTGAAGGAATGCAGAGAGAGAAGCTTTTACAGAACTTGATTTTGCCCAGACATACATAAAAAATCAGCATAATCAACACACGTAGCTAGAAAAAAAACCTTTACATTCCTTGACTAACTTAAAACAAGAACAGTTAAAGGTTCTAGTTTGTTAAGGTCAGCCCCACAAATTTAACAACAATCTCATACAAATATATTCACTTCATTTTTGAATTTGAATATTCACAATAAATATCCCCATCTCTCTCAAATCTTCTGTATGTCTGCTACCCTAAATTTTAATAAGGCAGTGAAAATATATTTGCATAACTTTCTTTTTTCATTATTCCAAAAAGAGAGAGAGAGAGAGATGGCTTCAGTATTTGCCAAAACCATCAGCAGTTGTATTACATTTCAGTGTAAAGGTTCATCAGGCTACGCTTCACAAAAAAAAAAGCTCTTTGAAATTCACTTTTTTTCTTTCCCTTTTCAATGCATTAGAATAAAAAAATGGTTTAAAGCACCATGCCATTATTTTAGAGCTAAACAGTTAAATGTTTTATACAGGAACATCAAAACCATATATGCTTCAAACACCCAGCATTTTTTTAATGGCTTTCAGATAAAACAATTTATTTATGCAATTAACAACAACATGCAATTTCTAATAATTAGCCGATAATAGTTATCCACAAAGTACTTTATAGAATTGCCTTCTGAACTGCATTCATTCTGTAGGGAACCACTGAAAATTAGACTATAAAATTACCAGAAAATGTACTGCATTAACAAGAATTTTGTGTATTTTGTTTCCCCTACAGATTTATGGACTTGAATATTTGTAAACATTTGTTTTCAGGCAAAGACATCAGATCCAATCACCTCATATCTATACAAAGAAATGAATACTGCAGCAGCATTTTCTGAAAGATTATATTTAAACTAACTTTTTCAGCAAAAAAATGTGATAGAGTATCTTCATATTGCCGTTTTGCAAACTGTGCATTTCAAAAAATAGCTATTAGTTTGTTCTCAAATGGTAATAAGTTTAGGGCATCTTAATGGCCTTATGCCTATTGAGCATTTTGAGTTTGCACTTTTGAGCTTTCCCTGACAAAAAAGGTGGCTAGAAACAGTATTTATGTGGAAGTTCAAGCTTGCACCTTATTTGAGACTTCTGGACCTAGAGCTGAAGCACCTTGCTAGTTTACGATAAAGCCAAGAAAGCTGGGAGCAGGTTTAGGTGGGACAGTTGGGTGCCCTCAGTTCGGCAAGGTTTATACAACTCCATTTAAAACAATAGTCAAAGGTTCCATTTTACTAACTCCAGGCACTCAAGCCTCCTACAGTCTCTGTCCTCTTTTACACATAGGTTACAGAAGAATTAGGCTATTCCTCTGACTTCTATTGGCACAAGGACACTTTTGAAAAAAACAAAGTATCTTTTTGGTGGTTCTTCTTTTAGGTATAGCTAATGGTCTGAATGAATGCTAGAAGGAAAGGGTCAGAGGGCTATTTTCTGACCTTGATAAGCTAGTGTCATTAAAGCGCAGAAACATTTTGAAATTTACATTGCAGTATTTACCTATTTCTGGACAAACAGATTTTGTTTTCTGTGCTCTCATTTTTATGTCTCTGATCTATCTGGACTTCTGGAACTTACTTCTAAGCAGGGCTCTGAGTGTTGCCTGTTGTACAACTGGGCCTACTGTAGACCAGCCACAACACAGAGGGCAAGTGACAAATAACTGTTCTACCAACATGTTTTCTTGGTATTAAAGGATATGCTATTCCAATAACCTCACAGACTTTGAAGAACATACTTTTTATTTATTTATATTAGTACAAAAGAAAATATTCTTTAAGTGCTTGTGCTGTTATGTGCCTGTGAGCTCAGGAAGGTGGTGAAATAGCATCCAGCCCTAGAAAGAACAGCTCACATAAAGCCAACAAAAGCAGGTTAATAATGTAAAATTGAAAGTTAAGCTTTACTTTGAAGACAACAGGGAATAGTGATGAGCTGCAGTAGCTATTAGGAGCAAGTCCTGAAGTGGTTCCAATTAGTATGAACTTTCTCTGCCTTAGAAGACGTGGCTTCTGACCATATGATGAAGTTTCTCAGAACGGCTGATGTAGAAAGTAGCAACAATTATGAACTGGGACTTGAGGGCAAAAAGATGGGACAATGGGAAGCATATATATCTAATCAGGAAGAAAAAAAAAGGGAAAAATAAAATCTTTGAAAAATCATAGAGTAATTTAAAGTTTAAGAATGAGCTGACAAATGTAGAGACAAAAAAAAGGTAAATGGTATTTTAGTTAGTAAAATTATATTTTATAACTATACATGCATTCATTTTGGTGACTATTAATTTTGAAGATACCTTCTTTGTGCATTCACAATATTCCTGGTTCTTCTGACAATGATCAGGACTAATCTGGCTTTGAGCAAGGGGAATGAAAGTCAGGATATTCTGAAGAGGAAGTTCCCCCACTACTCTGGGAGTTGTCATCATTTCCTCTCACTTGAACCGTATAAACATGCTTTGCATGATAACCTTCACATTCTTCCAACAACTGCTCTATTTTCCTAGTTGATATCACATATGGGAAAGTCACAATGTGTCTGTGAGTTCTTGGGACTCCCAGAGCCTGTGCAGATTCTTTCTGAAAGTATTTCTGAATAACTCCCATGTCATTCAAGTGCACTTATTTTTTCATTTTCTAAAAATAAAGGCCAATTATAATACAAAAAGGTAGTATTCAAGTTCTCTTTAGACTCAGTTAGGCCAATAACCGACAAACTGAAAGAAGTCCTGAAACCAGAAATCTGTTTGTATGACATGCATCATATTTTGCTCCTAGTCAGTACACCAATCCTATCACCTATTACCACTAACCAAGCAGGATGAACAAAATGTTCAGGCCTTTTACCTGTGTAGTAAGTCTTCCATGTGTTGGTAACTCTAAAACACTTCTGGGTACAAATTCTCCCAATTATCTGTCATAGAAGGTGGAATTCAAACTGATTACTTAGGGGCCTAATTTAAGATCCTTGCTCCTATGAAACACACCAACAAAATGGTTAGCTCAAGGACAGTGACTTTCATCATATAACCAAGATGCCAGTAGCTGCTCTTTCACAATATATACTTTCCTCATTACCTAAGCAAGGAGTTTAAGATTCTAATTTAGGCATCTGAGTACTTGTCTAAATGAGGCAATATAAATATTCCTGAATCATCTATGAAACCATAGTTCTGTCATTGCTCTAAGTTTCAGCAGAAGCTGAGACATCAGATTTTACATTCTTGTATAGTCCAGCCAGGGCAGGTGCAAATCAGCTAACACTGTACATCTGAACTTTAGCTTCAAAACTTCCTGTGGAGCCCAAGAGTGAGAGATGAAGTCAAGGGTTTTACATTTGGTCCAGTCTGAGTTCACAAGACCCCTCAGTATCAATTTCACTTCCAAAGCTAGTTGGCTTAAAAATCTCCCCAATATGGAAATCACTTAACACCTTGTAAAACAGCCATTGTGATCATTTATCCCTGCCACAGATCTATGGTATATTTTCTCTCTGACCTAAATTGGGGATAAAATTACTTGATAAGGCAGAAAAAATATAGCAGAAAAAAATGGTGGGACTTCAGAGGTCTTTCCTTTCTATTTGCAGACATATGTATGTGTTAGCATACAGTACTCTCACAAGAAGACAGGAGAGAAGGCTAGCGATGAAGCACAATCTGGATTAATTTGGCTACCAATTATCTTTTCCAGAGCTGTCCCTTTTCTTTCACTAAGAAGTATTCAGAGAACTCAGAATATCCATTTCGCCTAGCCTGGTAAAATAAGCCTTCAACTTTCTTACTGAGAGCTTTTAAAAGCATTTATTTAGTTAGTAATTCTTCCTGTTCTAGTGTCAGATTTATGTATAAAACCACTTTGTTTTTTCTGGTTCTCCTTGAAAAAATAACTAGGCAACTGACCCAATATAAATAGTCTGAGCAGCCAAATACACTATCCTTTTTGGCAGATATAGTAAACGAATGACTGATAATTTTACTCATATACATAATGTTTTCTTCTTCTAAAGTAGATTTTTACAGACTTTTTCCCCCATATTAATGCTGGCATGCCTTAAGCAAAAACTAAACACACGTCCCTCTTCCCATTCTGAATATTTTTCAGCAGGAAGAATTTGTTGATCAAGGTAAAAAATATCTTTCTTGATGGAGCTATCATCACACAGTGGCATTTCTACCATTCCAAGTTATGCTTGGCCTTATGACAGACCAAAAAGTCAAACAAGTAGCGGATGCTGCTTATCTCTGTACTCTGTACCAGAATTCAAGACATAATGTAAAGCATTCATTTCTATTGAGTTCAGCAACAGCATCTTTAATCAGACTGAGTAGTACAGCAATTTTTATAGCAACTGCTAGAGGAAGAGCCTATGTTGGCGAAAAAATCTCACTAAATACATGGATCTGCATTCTTTGTCTTCCCCTTAATACAGTCTTGCACTGAACCCCAATGTTATCAGGTATTAGCTGGAATGTTACACAATATGATAGCAAGATATCTTGTCTGCTTCTGGATTGATAAACATACCCTAGAATGACGAAAAAGGATAGATATTTTTCTCTTTGCCCAATCAAGTGCTAATTCCCATTTGTTAGAATCTCTTTTGGTTCCCAATGCAGATATTCTTTCATCACAATGCTAACATGGTGGAGAATCCAAAAACCTCTACTCTCATAATGCAACTTCCTTATTGATAACTGCTTTGATTCATTTCCTGTGAATTAATCTGCTCTAATTACTACAGCTCTTTGTTCCTATGTCATCTGAATCTGAATATAAGGAAGACAGCAATACAGTTTCTTTCAAAACTCACATACTCTTGAAAACCAACTTCTGTGCTCAGATAACCAGAGTTAGGCAGAATGTTTCAGATTAAAATTGTCACTCATGATCAGCAAATTGCAGGTCATGAGTTTTTAGAGGTTCAGTACCGACTTAAGCCCTAATCCTTTTAAACAGATGCACATAAGTTTGACTTTATGAAGGTGACACACTTCAGCCCTAGTACAAAACTGTTCATGATACCACACTGGCATTTGAACCTGGTTTACAAAACCTGAGGTCTAGCCGTGAATAAATAACTGTACAAGTCAGCCTCTTGTACAGTAGCACTACTTTGTGAAGCATTGATCTTTATTTAATATATCTGTTGAAGAAATTACACGTGAATATGCTGAAGAACAGCTGATGATCTTAACCATTATAGGGAGTTTCTAGTACAAAGTGACAAAATTTCCACTGTACGTAAAATAAATAAATTACATCCATAGCTTTAACAGTAAGTACAGTTCATGATAAGAAAATTTAAATCAACAGCAAATGACTTATGGGTTACGAATTGAGATGTGTAACAAAAAAAAAAAACCCCATGGGGAAAGTAGTAGATAGAAGTTGGGCTACAAATGCAATTAAACTCTTTTTAATTAAGCATTTTCTTTTAATATAAATACAGCATTGAAAGTTTCCTTCTATCCTCCCCTATAAAGAAAAGCAACCTTTGTCCAAGCCCTACTCCAGCCAAAACGAAAAATCTTGGACAAAATTGAACGATCAGATTAGTCTTTGGGTGTTTCACTTATGGTAGCCTCCAGCAGGGAGGGAATAGTTTACTCCTTTCTTTAGAGCAATTCTGCCTTCAGAGTGAATATGGCTTTCCATGTTACACTGTTCTTCATAGTTCTTATACACAGTCATGTAAAGCGAGAGCCTCATACAGAGAAACACGCTATTACTTCAAGTGTCTGTATCTAGCTCCATTGTACAAGGTAGCTGTAGCTTCATTTCCTAGATGAGCTCTTCAATATCAATCTGATAGCCTTCCATGAAGAGAAAAGTGGCTAGGCAGATGAGGGAAGAGTATGGACATTTTTTTATATTAACCTTAGCAAAGCTTTCAACACCATCACCCATAACACCTTCATTGACAAACGGATAAATTACAGACCAGATATGTAGGACAGCGGGGTGGACTGCAAACAGGCTGAACTGCTGAGCTTAAAGGGTTGTGATCAGTGGCATGAAGTCCAGTTGGATACCAGGGCCAGTACTATTAACATCTTCATTAACGACCTGAATGATGGGTCTGAGTGCACCCTCAGTACTGATGATACAAAACTGGAAGGACTGCTGATATGTCAGAGGGTTGTGCTGCCATTCAGAGGAACTTTGACATGCTGCAGAAATGGGCGAACACGAATCTCATGCAGTTCAACAAAACAAAATGAAAAGTCTTGCCCCTGGGGAGGAATAACCACATACAGCAGTATACGGTGGGGCCAACAAACTGGAAGTCAGCTTTTCGGAGAAGGACCTGGGGACCCGGTGGACAGCTTGAGCATGAGCCAGCAATGTGCCCTTGCAAGAAAGAAGGCCAAGAGCCTCCTGGGATGCATTAGGAGGAGTGTTGCGAGCAGGTTGAAGGAGGTGATCCTTTCCCTCTACTCAGCACTAATGTGAAACACCTGGAGTGCTGGGTCCAGTTCTGGGCTCCCCAATACAAGAGAGACATGGACATACTGGAGGAAGTCCAGTGAAGGGCCACTAAGATGATTAAGGGCTCAGAGCACCTGCTACATGAGGAGAGTATGAGAGAGCTGGGAGTGTTTAGACTAGAGAAGGTTCTGGGGGGATCTTATCAACGTCTGTAAATACCTGAAGGGGGAGGAGGAGTGAAGAAGACAGAGCCAGGCTCTTCTCAGTGGTGCCCACTGAAAGGACCAGAGGCAATGGGCAAAAATTGAAATATATGAAATTCCACTTGGACATAAGGAAAAAAAAAGCCTCAATTTGTTTTATTGTGAGAGTGGTCAACACTGGACCAAGCTGCCCAGAGAGGCTGTGGAAATATCCTTGGATATATTCAACACCTGACTGGACAAGATCCTGAGTAACTAGCTCTAACTGACCCCGCTTTGAACTGGAGGGTTGGACTAGACCATCTCTAGAGGTCCCTTCCCACCTCAACTATTCTGTGATTAGGTATGGGGAGCTAGATATGGTCTTAACTGTATCTTGCTCCTATGTCATAGGAGACATGCTCATGGACTTTTCTCTTATTTTCAATCACATGATTTTCAAGTTGTCCTCAGGTACGCTTCAGCTATCTTTGGTAGGACTGTATTTCATTTTTTTCATTAGGCCTGCTTCTATTCTGAGTTTTCTTCTAGTTTCTTTTTGCTTCCTTCCACTGTTCTTTACCTGCCTTTGAAAGTCTAGTACACAATCCTTTTCATTACATTCCTGATAGTTTCTTTTTGGTTTTTTTTTTTTAAATGTTTACATCTAAACTGTATCTTTCTTTTCATTTACATCTGTTTGAAACTGATAGCTCTGACCTTGGGTAAACTCACTACTTGTTTGAAATGTCATATTTTATTACAGTTTTTCTTTTTTGTCTCCTCTGTAACTTTTCTCTTTCCCTGCCTTATTCTACTACATCGCTGTTTTTCTTCTATTTATTTTTTAAATTCATGTCCCTTCAATTCTCTCCAGTGCATGACTACAGTCTAAGGAAAATAATTCAAGAAACATCAAAAACTCAAGGAAAAGCTTATTTTTTGCTAAGTAAGTCTGTAGTTCAAGGACTTGGAATAAGCATTCAGCAGAAGATGGAACTCACAGGGGAGGGGAATGCTCAAGAAGACAGTGTGGATCATGCAAAACTATCTTAAAATCAATTCTCAGTTATTGACACAAATCTGGAGTAAATGAGTTTACTCATAATTTTTCCAAATAATTAAAATTGTAGAATATATTGAAGACTTACTCCTTGCTGGTGCCTTCAGATACACAGCACAAATCATCATCTAGTAGCAGATTTTTAAATATGCACTGAGAGGAGCACTGTGAATCAAAGATAGAAATCTGTCCCTTACTGTTCCTGCATTGTTTATTACTGTCTCTGTTGGGTTTAATGAAAAAGCCAGTAAATAATGCTGCAAGTGCAATTACTTCCTTGTTCAGCTCATCTTTGACGTTAGAAAAATTAGTTGGAGGGCTTTGTTCTTTATCTTCTACCACAGCTGCTTTTGTTTATGCCTGGTAATGTCACTGTGTACTTAAGTGTCTAGCACTTTTGGGCCTGACAGAAATGTGGAAGAAGAAGAAATGCAATGTAATATGCTACTGTTACTTTAACAACTGCACTTAATGTGATGTTTCTTTTAGAAATGGATATTCACCTTTATATAAAGACAAGGGAAAATCTCTGACTTTGCAAAAACATTTGGAGTAAAAGAATCTCACTCACAGAAAATGCAGCATTTTACATAAGACAGGAAACAGGCAGAAAATTACATACAACCCACAATACCTTTATAAGAAACCACAATAGCCTGTGTAAGGAATAGATATTTAAGGCTCCAGTCATTACCCTGATGACACACTAATGAACACCACAGAAATGGAGTTCAAATAGGGTCATTTGGATGGCTGGCTTGTATACACTGGACTGCAAAATTAGAATTCAATAATACCTGGGTGAATTCTCAATATGGCCACTAAGTGCTTACCTATGTAATATCACTCAGCCTCTGCCCCACTTACCTACTCTGAATATGAAAAGTGGAAAAGGTATAATTCGGTCTTGTTGACTGTCAGATTCAATAAGATTAGGTTGTTTGTATTTGGCAAAATTGAAAATTCCTCACTGCAATCAAAAAACCCATTTTTTTAACGGTATTGAACACTATGAAACAACAACACCTGAAAAGAACTATATTTGTGCAGGTGTTACCTGAAGGCTCCACTCAACTGAGGCTTCACTGGGAACAAAACTGGAAGATCTCAGAGAACCAACTTGTAGAAACACACAACTGAGCACGCAGCATTCTTCCATGTCTTTTCATCATCCTGTCCGAGTTTCTCCTTTCCAGCAGGATAGGCAATGCTTTTAGTAAAGTAGAAAGTGGAGGTCAATGCTGGCTTTTCATCAGTATGGAATTAGTCTCTTTGAGAAAGGAAAAGGGGACAACTAAGAATGGAATGTGGGAAAACTGCAAAAATGTAATGATGTGTCATAAAACTACTTAGTGCAGAGTTGAGTTATATATTTGTTTCCAGATTTTTTTAAAGGATCAGGGCTAAGAAGTAAGAAACAGAGCAGTCATTTTATGAAAAATGTTCTCTCACTAGTAACCTGTTCTTTCTGCCCTTACCAGTTCCCTATGGGTGTTTATTTTAGTGCATAATGGATGTTTGATTTCCTTCACTTGAAATAACAGGTTTGTCACCTGCAATTCTCACTGTGGACATCTTTAAAAAGATCATATTTGCAATGGTATTAATATACCATCAATTAATATACTTTCAGTGTTTAAGGATTTGGATTAGGAGTTAGGCTCCTAAATACATTTGTAGAACATGTCCTAATTTCTTAAGATAAACCAAAGACAATTTATTGATAAAGCAGTGGCAGTAATGATGATGAAGGTAATGATAATGATGATAACAACAACAACAACAACAACAACAATAATAATAATATCGTTAATGTCAAAGAACAGTGTAAACATTGTTTTCTATCACCTGAGAAACAAAGTTACATTAGAAAATATGGTTTTTCATTGTGATGTTTTAAAAATGTATTTAATCAAAGCTGCCAAAATAGAAAATTTAAATAATAAAGGAAAAGATGAGTTTTAGTGTTACACCTATTAATTACCTATTAAATATTTTTTCTGATGTCCATTTGACTGCACAGTTAGTCAGCTTGCAACATAGAAAACTTTGCTAGTGAAGCTTGCATCTTTCTGTTACCTGTTGGTACAATATTAAGGGATCACTATCAAAGGGACATTTAAGCCCATTGTTTATTCATGAGTTATAAATGTTCAGCTTGGATGACAAGAGCTATCAAGCATCTGGAAATAATGCCCAGGGTCTTCTGGAGGAAGAACTATGACTTCTGAAATGATCTTTCTTGATTCTCAGGCATTTATGATGCAATATCAAGCGTTCTGTGTTATATTATCCTTCCTCTTTTCATAAGTTTATTCAGAAAAAAAAAAATTGCATTTCATTTAGTTCCCCTATCTAAAATTAAGCTGCCACAATATAAAACATAAAATGAAAAACAAAGTAGTTTGTGTAATATTACACCTTACTAGCACATGTAAAATCATGGTATAAAAGAGAATAAAACCCACTAAAATCTATCAGTTATACATGTTTGCTCTCATGAAAGAAATGAAATTTTGTAGATATTCACATCTCAGAAAAGCAAATTTGTCCTTTCACAAGCCTAGCAAGAATGTATCAGATATAGAACTAAAATGGTTTTATATTATCATATTTTGCTGTATATAGCCTGCTACTCAGATAACCCATACCTCTTTTTGCAAATAAATTCTCATACAACCCACATCCTCAGATAACCTACAACTGTCTCCTCCTTTTCCTTCCAAAGCATCTATGTATCTAGCAAATTCCCCTGGAGGCTTCCTGTTGTGGTGGAAAGAAAACAGGGAGGGAAAGTAATAGAGGTAAAGAAGCTGATGGGTTTCAAAAGGAAAAAGAATAATTTGTGGTGAATCAGAGGCTTAGGGAGGACTCAGAAAGAAGGAACTCTGAAAACAGTTTTTCATAATGTTACCAGCACTTATGGACAACCCTAATTCTGAAAATGACAACTGGGACTTTTGTTTTGTTATTATTATTATTATTATTTTTAACAGCTTATCCATGGGTTCTAGCACTTGAAAACTTTTCCAGCTACACTTCATTTCAAACTTCAGTCACACTTTCAAACTTGAAGGTGAAACTGGCCGTCTAAGTACACTGTCATATTTCCTAAAGCAAAATCAAATAAAAATCCTACTATAATTAGTCAAAGAAAATACTAAATTCAAACACTGAAAGAAGATACCACCACCTTCGGTTGGTAGCGGAGCTCACAGGTATAAAGTAGACTATGGGTTAACACTGGTTTCTTAATTGTGTAGAGCATGTGCAAGGTCCAGTCCTATGACAACATGCAAAGCTGGAGGCAGAGTGATTTTCTTACCAAGCAAAATTGCTAACACCTGGGAAATGGGGAGGTGTGGAGAAGAGAAAAAGAGAGGAAGTGGAAAGAGAGAAAGAAAGAAGTTTAATGAAACCATCAGGGCATGCAATAAAACTAAGACATCCAGTGATATTCTTCCCCATAACATTTTTCCTGTCCCTATGCACCCCCCCCCCATTATGTGCTCTTCATGTTATCACTAGGCTGCAAGCAAGTAAGCTCTTTCAATTTATTCTATGCTTGTAAATGTATATAATAATAAGACATAAATGCAACAGTGAATTGATAAACAGAATAAGAAATAATAAGAAAAACAGCCTGCAGCTTCCACCCCAGCCTCTGAAAAGCAGTGAGCACATCTTAGTCTCTCAAAAACTCAACTGAAGGTATTTGCTATGTGGCTGAAGTTAAGCATTGTTTATGCACTGTCCATGTCTTACGTCAGCCTTACTTTACAGTCATACTGGTAAGTAAATGGTTGCTGTGCGAGCCATACAACTATTTGTCTTTCAGACACTAAATTAAATGGTGCACTCTTCTATATCAATTTAACCCCAGTAAAAGCAATGAGCTGACTTTGGTCGGAGGACAGAGTTTGGCCTCTTTTCTTTCCTTTCTGGTTCAAAAGAGAAAGTCGCGTGGCCTTTCTGGTGCAGCAGTGGTTTCTGGCACGTTGCTAGTCTACTAATTTCATCCCAGGTACAGCAGAAATGCTTCCCTCAAACTTGAAGCCAATGTGTCAATAATCTCAAATATCTTAATAATAAATGGATTCCAGAATTGGATCTATAACATCTACAACATCTAGAGTGGTGTGGAGGACTCTGAGTGGTTCAAATGATACCAAGGCTAATAGAGTGATTTCACTTCTGCTCAGAAAAGTGACCGCAGTTGCTTGTAGTCACTCAAGACCTCTCATATATGCTCAGTTTACAACTACAATGTTGTACATTCTGACTACCAACACTTCAGTCTGAATTTCCACATTTTCACATCCTCACAAACAATAAAGCTTCCAGATGCCAAACCAGCTCTCTTGTTCCAGCTGTGCAAATCCACCAGCTACACTTGGGCAACTTAAATTGCCTTTAATGGCAGTGTAATGTAAACAATTCTATTGCCAATGAATAAGAAAAAAGAAAAAAAACAAAAAAACACACCAAGCCCAATGTCTCTTAGGCACCTTGGCTGTGTGTGCGTTAAATATTTTTCTTACTGATCCCAGAAGAGATGACTAAATAAATGAGGAATAGAAAGATTTCACTTTGACATCACATATCACATTAACTTGCTATAGAAAAGAACCAAATGAAATTAAACTACATTGGTTTTACAATATAGTACTGAATTTCATTCTCTATATAAATAGCCAGCTTATTACATTATGTAGTATTTCCTCAGTA
This sequence comes from Nipponia nippon, assembly GCF_047370975.1. Classification (NCBI taxonomy): domain Eukaryota; kingdom Metazoa; phylum Chordata; class Aves; order Pelecaniformes; family Threskiornithidae; genus Nipponia; species Nipponia nippon. Next base: position 102,447,202 of record NW_028262290.1, on the reverse strand, counting down.
TGTCTACTTAAGAATCTCCAGCCAAGGATAATGCTTCATGTACACTTCATGATACAAGAGGGTTTATTTCCAAGTTAATTAGAAGCCATGCATTATCCATTTAGCAACCAGCAATCCATTTTTAATTATTATTTTTTAGTGTTGTATTCATTGTGATGGAAAATCATAGAATCATAGAATGTCCCGAGTTGGAAGGGACCCACAAGGATCATTGACTCCAACTCCTGTCCCTGCACAAGACAACCCCAAAATTCACACCATATGTCTGAGGGTGTTATTCAAATGCTTCTTGAATATTGTCAGGCTTGGCGCCATGACTTCCTCCTGGGGAAGCCTGTTCCAGTGCACCACCACCCTCTGGGTGAAGAACCTTTTCCTAATATCCAGCCTAAACCTCCCCTGGCATAGCTTCCTGCTGTTCCCTCGGGTCCTATCATTGGTCGTCTGGGAGAAGAGATCATCGCCTGCCCCTCCTCTTACCCTTGTGAGGAAGCTGTAGACTGCGATCAGGTCTCCCCTCAGTCTCCTCTTCTCCAGGCTGAACAGACCAAGTGACTTCAGCCACTCCTTATACAGCTTCCCCTCTAAACCCTTCACCATCTTCGTGGCTCTTTGTTGCTTTTTGTATAATAATGGAAAGGTTTGGGCTGTGTATGTATGACAATTACATTATTCCACTGTAATTTAACATTAGTTCAATGAACAGCATTACTATCTTTGCACTCACTATTTGGATTTTATTGTTCAAGAATGTGTCCATGTGGATATGAGAATCACAGAAGACTTTGATTTTATTGTATTGTCTTGGGAATACTCCTACAAAAACTGTAGGTGTTTTTCTGCCTTGTGGTATCAACAGCCCTGAATTAGGCATCTAAAAATTAAAAACAATTCCTTCCCAGTTGGGAATAAATAACCTTTGACACCCCTATCCAGCGTGAGTACTCTGAATTGTGATACACAATACATTGTATGTGTGGAGGATAAACAGGAGAGGGAAGAATAAATACAGTACTACTAACTAACAGATTTCTTCAGTGACTAGTAACTTGACTAGTAAAAGCTTTAATGCTGAAAAATTTTAGAAAACCCAGGTGCTGATCAAGAAGCCATGAAACTCTACATTTGAAATTTGCATGTCTTCCAAGCTAACTTCTTAATTACCTATTGCAGTGTCAATACCTAAGCCCCTTCTGAATCTAGCTCTAAGATCGACACATACAAAGTGACTTGGTTACTCCAAGACTCCATGTCACAATGCCTGAGAGGATACCACAACCCTAAGTTAAAATCCCTTGACTGTACCTGCACATCTCCTAATGGATATTTCTTCAACCTGTTCTTAAGCAACTAAAGTTCTGAGGATTCATATATCAACTATGAGGCAAATTCACAGTGGAATTCATAAAAGGTAGGGTAATGAAGAAGGAACTGTCAGAGACAGCAAATAGTAAATTCTGAGAACAAGAATGTGACTTAGCACACTGTCACTCTAGTAAATGCCTCTCTCCTTTTGAGTTTCCTAGATATTGCTCTTTTCCCTAGAGGCAAATAACCAAAACACCAAAGTATTTCTTTCCAAAACTGAGTGGGAATAATTTGTTTCTTTTAAACTAGCACTACTGTAAAATACATAACAGAAAATAGAGCTAATGTCCACCGTGGCACAAGGCAGAATAACATGGGCCTACAGCATCCCTCACTCCTTTGTCACCTCATGAGAATTTATCAAAGCTATCCTTAAAAGATCAAGACAAAAATTTTGTACTAACGTAAATCTCTTAGCACTGAATTTTACATCTGTTGTTTCATTTCTATCCATGTCTGCAAAGGTTTTTTATATAATCAAGGATTGCTGACAGTTTTTCCCTCTACTCTTTTTTCCTTGAGACAAAATAAGCCAAAATCTTTAAATCTTTTCTCAAAGTACAAATTTCCTAGCAATTGAGACAATCTTGTTGCAAACTAGTTTGTCTAGTCTGATTTTGTCTAGTCTGTGCATGTCTTTTGTGCAATACTCAAAACTACACACACAATATCAGCTAAGGCTTTTTTTCCCAGTTCTGAGAAGGGTGAAGGGACTACTCCACATCACATTTTTTAGAAGGCAGTATTATATTTGTTTTTCTGCAACTATATGACATTGATGAGTTAGATTCAGTTTCTTATCTTTACCTGATCCCTCAGACTCTTTTGCCAGTGCTACTGATTAACTAGTCCTCCTCCATCCTGTCATTGCTGCTGCAGATTATCCCAAAATGCCTTACTTCCCTTGAATCCCTTTTGAACTGTGGCCTGTTTTTTGTCTGTCACCCGATTTTGCAAAACCAATTTTGAATTCTAACACCATTGTCCAATGTACTTAAAAATGTCTAGGAGACTGATTCTAATTTCATGTTTAACAAGTACTTTTCATAGCAGCATTGTTATAGAGGCACTGGTTATTACATGAAATATAGTAATCCAGGTGATGCTATATGCGGATGAAATGCAGTATCACAAGTCTATCACAAAGACAGGAAGTCCTCTTCCACTTGTGTTTTGAAGGAGCTGTGGTGGTAATGTTTTTGTTTATTGTGGTAATTTGTGCAGAGTCCAATGTGATCTTCACGTGACACAAATGGAAGGTGGGATTAGAATCTAGGCCACTGCCAGAGAGATTTTTACGAGCAGGCCTCTATTCAGACCTTTCACCACCTGCAAAACCTAGGCTTTGAAAATCTAGGTGTCTATTCTCCTTTCTCACCCCTGCCTTTTTACTTAGTACTTCTCCTTGTACTTTGGCGCCTATGTCCTGCAGTCATAGTATTTACTGCAGATGTCAGTTCTCTTGAGGGGGAAGAAAAAAGCAAGGGTATCTAGTTTAATTATGAGTAGATAGTTAATTTATTTGACCAGATATGCCGCACACCATTAATTATGTTATCATTGTGTGCAAATCCATGTTATTAAATATTCATTACTTCTAACAATTTACAGTGTGCTAAGTTTCATACTTCAGTATAACTCATCAACTGAACAATAACAGCTTGCTTACTTTAAGCTACAAACACAATTTATATAAGTAGATACAATCATGAGGATTCATTAATAGAATAAGAGTTTCTGAACCATATAAAAAAAAACCAATAGCTGTTTCATGAAGGTAGCAGCTGATGTGGAAGTATTCATGACTTTGTAAGGCTGTGTACTAAACTGAAATTCCATTAATTTTTTAAATAATAGGATCCAATTATTTCCTGACTCCACTGAAGTCAATGGAGGTAACTGCATATATCTGAATGTGGCAGAATTTGACTCCATTTGATGAAGCAATTTATGTAAACACAGATTCTTTAGAGCTAGTCCAATATCATCATGGCAAATTCTTCACTGGCACTTTTTATAGTCAGAAGAAATTAACACTGATAAGCAGTAATGCAGGTATTGATATGCCCAATATACAACAAAAACATTGGTTTGAACAAAGTGCAGTGTGAGAGTCTGCCACAGCTGGAAGTTTCCCTTTGATGATAAGTTCTTAAAATAAACATGAGAAAAAAGGCAGGTTTTTACTGTGACTGATAATGTATTTTTTCTGGATGCACTGCTAAACATAGCAATTGGAGTTAATAGGTAACTCATACCCATCCCCTCTAGTGCTAATTATCAATGGAGGAAAGAAAATAACTAATTTAGGCTAGTGTATTTGTCTTACTAACCATTACTAGTAGAACAAAGATGCCTAATTCAAAGAATTTTATGAAATAGCTGATGCCACACTCACCTCCATGTTTTCTAAATACAATGGCAAAGAAATACAGTATATATTAATATGAACACTATGTAAATAGTGACTGTGAACATTATGTAAATCATAATATTGTAATGATAAATGTTGATTACTTGATCCCACACAATAGCAGTAGCAGTGCCTAAGAAGCTATAGTAATAAAATGTTGCAAATAAATAACTGAAACAGTTGCAATAGGATTGATTTTAAGGGGAGATCTGGGTATGAGTATTAATTAAGATAAACCCCCAAGTACCAGCTGAGATTCTTGTTTTGCCCACAGGAACAAAATGTAAGCAATCCAAAGCCTTGTCCTATGACCTCTACATACGCATGTTACACAGTAATTACACCCTTACCTAAGTATGAACTTAGCAGCTACAAATACCCTAGCAATTCTGCAATTATTGTAAATGAGGGAACCCTCAATAAATTCAATGCTTTCAAGCAGGCACTTAAACCACATGCTAATTCAGTTACTTCACTTCCAAAAAAAAGATAAACCCTTCATAGCTCAGTATCTCTGCATCACATTGCAGTGAAGCTGGTAAGGCTTACAAGTAAATATCAAACAGAAATAAGAATGTTCTGTAACTGGTATTAATTTATTCAGGGTAATCTGGTATTGTGCTCTTTCCTCAGGTGGATTTTGTCTTGGGAACATCCTGATGGAGTTACATGAAGCAGGGAAGGTTTAGCTGCTCCACCCCAATAATCTCATATACTCTAATGAAACCTAAAGAAAAGCAGCCTTTAGGTTCACAGGAAAAGGTAGTTTTAGAGAGCTGAAAAGAAAAATGGGAGGAGGAATCTATTTCTCTAGTAAGATTTATTATCATTCCAAATATTAGGATCAAGTAAAAAAATCTCTTCATGATCTCTGACATGACAGCTTTTGAAGCACATCTTGTTTTATAAATAGCTTAGCTGATTCAGTTCATCTTCAGTTCAGTTTTGTGGGTGTTTTCTTTTTCCACTAGAAACATAGGGTCTAGGATGGAAAACAGTCTTTGAGTCATCACATCCGGTCATTTGCCAAGGCTATCAACTCTATTACATAAAAAATTTACATAGCTCCCTCTCAAAATCAGTTTGATTTCTTTATCTCACTGCCCTAGCTAGAAATAATGCTACTTGTATTATGGTTAGAATCTCCTTCCTTATTTCTGGACTGTATTTATTTATGGGCATTCTACATCCCATACCTATTTTATGACATGATCATACTTTTGCTTAAATAACTCTTCTCCCTTCTTTGTGTTGACTGACACAAAATATTTATAGATAACAGTCTGTATCTTTTCAACCTCCTTATTACTAGGTGGAATGTCTTTTAGTTTACATAGATTGTGCTTCTCATGACAATGCTAGTAGTAGCTTATCTACACGTTTTCAGTTTGAATTCTTTTTCCTGAGCATGAATAATTACAGCTTTAAGCATTATTCCAGATGAGGCTGTATCCAAGCTTTGTTGCATGATGTTAATATTTCTCCATCTCAAACGGATAAACCTCCACTCATGTGTTTCAAAGTAATACTTGTCTTTTTTGTAACCACATTACAATTAGCTCATATCCAGAACATCCGGAAAATGAAGTTTAATTCTGTGTTGCTGAAAATCACCTCATTTTGACTGTTCTATTCCCACCCCCCTGGCTTTCTCTGCATAATCTTCTTTGAGATTGACAGTGCCTCACAACATTTTGCTCTCTGCAGACTTGATTAGTACAATCTCAGTATTTTCTCTATGTCACACATGAAAATATTAAATAAACTCAGCCCCAAGATCAATCCTTGCTTCTACCAGGGAATCCCTTCTTTTCATAGTTGTCCATTTAGGACAACTTCTGGTAGACCTTCCTGTAACCAGATCCTTAGCTATTTTACATGTTTTGTATTTTCCGTCTTCTCCAGCTCTACTGTTATTTTCCCACATAGTTCTGCATTATTTTTTTTTCTTTTAAAAGCTCCAAAAGGTTCACTAGGTTCCTCTCTGTAAAATATGACTTCTTTTATCAAAAAGGTTTGTTTAGGAAAATCTGTCTTTGATGAGTCAGTGTTTTATTTTATTCTAATTTTTTTTTAAAATCCATAGTTTAACTCACTATTACTTAAAATTTCTTACAATTGCACACTGACAGTAAGAAGCTCAGAACCAGCATTGCAAAGCTCTCCTCCAGCCAAAGGATAATGTAAACAAGAACCTAGAAGAGTATCTTTCTCCTTTAGACCCTTCCCTAATTTTTTTCCTGCAAAACATAATTGATCTTTCTATTCCATTAATTCTTTCACTTTGCAAGATAGGCCATGATGTTGTTGATGTGCAATGTGAACATAACACTTACTTGTATCTTTTCTGAACAAAGTGTGCCCTTGTATATCCCTATACCACCTATGTCTGCTAATCCATTATGCTTACATTACTTGTATTATAACATTTCAGGTTCTGAACAATTTTTCTTATTTCTCTGTAGTGGTTCCTTTATTTCTCTCTGGTTTTTTGGGGTTTTTTTTCACAGTGCCCTGCAAACATCTGACCTACTGAAATATGAAAGATTAATTTGTCAGAAATAACAATAACAAAGAGACATAATTTGGAAGTAAATTCAGATTAACACCTATCATTTCTTACTGCAGCCTTTATCTGAGATGGAAAACAATCAGTTTCTGCAATCTACCGTATCCAACAAGTATAATATTTTATACAGGATCAGATGAGTATTTTTGGCAGCTATAGTAACTGCTCTGTCATACCAAGCTTCTCACTCAGGCTTAGAATTTATCAATATTTTCTTTTCCTCCTCCAAGAAATTCCTGGCAGAAGCAAACCCTAGACCTGTTGCTATGACTCAGCGCTGATCCATAACTCTGAAAGATTTCCCATGACAGTGTACCAATGAAAATATGTCAAAGCTTGGCTGTGTTGTCCATTAAGTATGGTCAGAAATGATAGCAAAAGGAATTTTATTCACTTTGTAAAGAATAAACATTTTAATATACTTACTACTTACTATACTTGAGTGATATGATATCTTTATTGGAGAGAACATTTTTAATTAAAAGTAAAATCCATTATTATTATTAACAACAACAATAATAATATTATTATATAATAACATATATAACATATAATATAATAACATTACTTATTATTATTATTATTATTATTATTATTATTATTATTATTATTATTATGTTCTCCAACTTGATATTGCTAATTGTTACAGAAACTATGAACACACATAGAACGTTATGCAAAAGTTCTGTCTATTATTCTCATCATTGTTTGTTTGAACTGTATAATAATGTTTGGAGAGAGAACCATCTCAGAATAGTCTTATTTCATGAAAGTACTTCAATTTTCATTGGTAGATGAAATCTATTCTCTTTCTATTTTTAAAAATTTTAAATTGATAAGCAAGTCTGGCCGTAGTCAGGCTTTCTAATCTACAGCAATAATCACAATCATTAGTATCTAGCGCTTCATAAATATCCCTTTAAGATACTATTTGATATACCATATAGTCTTGTGGGAAACAACCGGGATACTACTGCTTCAAAAACAGCTAAATGTATTACAATAAATTTGCTTTCTCTGGGATGCTGAATTGGAAACCTACGAGATGTTGAATAAGAAAACTGATACCACTGCTTATCTGTCCAAAAGCTAGTGGTGTTAGGAAGCCCAGTAATTGAAAAATGGATAGCACTGATATTTGAACCTTTTTATATAACCTTTGAAGTGTAAGCCTTTTGGGGAATAAATTGCTTTTTGTAACAAGAACAATGTCAGATCCCATATTTAGAAACCATGCACTTAATTCATTTTCAGACAGAGAAACTCATGTTGTCTTGTTGGGAAAAACATTGCAAAATGGATTAAGCTTCACCCTGGAGAGATGATAACCTAATATAAATAACTGCGGGCTGATCTTTATTAGTTACTGAACAAATATTGCCAAATAGGACAGGCGACCTTCAATGATGATTGATCTAGGATAAGTCATCAACAGCCTTGTCTCCAGAGAGTAACTTTGGGGCATTTTGGAATTGTACTGCTCTTCTTATTTCAGGGTTGGCACTAACACTGAGTAAGTACATCTTCTTTAATAGCAAGGTCTAAAGCTAATATGGTGGTAGAGTAATGACAACTTCTTCTATGGTGGGCAACTGTTAAGTATCTGCTAGAACTAATCAAACAGGATCGGGTCTTTGTTGGACACCTGAATCAGCCACAGCTTCCCATGTTCACAGCCTAAACCCTGCTTTTGAGAACCACTGTGAGTATGAATGATTTTTTTTTTCAAATTGACAGTAGATTAATGAAGTATTATCATTATCTAGATGTCTACATATCCCAGTGCACCAGAACTGGCATCACATGAATTGAAATATTATTGATTCATTTTGTAACTATTCTTTCCTCAGATTTTCTTTTTGACCCAGGAAGTAAAATTACCTGGGTTTGAAAGTCAAGCCTCGGATATAATTGTAGCAATATTGATTTGAAAAGCTATTGTGTTCCAGTGAGGATCAGTAAGAAGTCCCATTTACAAACAGTCTTTAATTATATTTGCTGTAATAATATTAACCAATAAACAATATCGACACTATGAAGAAGTAACACAAAACACTACTTGAGAACTCATACAAAAAACCTGTACTGATTGTGTATGGAGATGACTGAAAAAAAAGAAGAGAGTAAACATCTACCAGTGGAATTGTGGAGCATATAGCATATGCTAATATACAAAGATTCAAATCAAAACAACAAATATTGAGTATTAGCTACACAAAGAGAGTACTGGGTTATTGGTTTTATCTCACACGAGTACTTTCAATATTTGCACAAATAAACTATGCACAGCTTATCTGTGCAAAAGACGTTTTGAAACCTGATGATCCCTGGTCAGCTGATGCATTACTAGACAACCTTCAATAGACTGTGGTTTTCTATATACTGAGGATTAATTTAAAGGCAGAGAGTTATATTCTTAGGAATCCTTGCTTATGGGAGTGAGATTTGATAGTTGGAAGGAGGAAAAATTAGAATTATTAGCTCTAATTATAAAGTGCCGCTGTATAAAAATAATACATCCCTGTATTGTTGAAGTACTCTTTACTTGCACAGCACTAGGCCTGTTCAGTTTTGTGCAGCTGGAGAGTACCATCAAAAAATTTGTTTTCCAGAAAGTAGTACAGTACTGATCCAGGAACATTTATGCTATCTTCTCTTCTAATTTGAATGCTTTGATTTTGTTTCAGTGAGTAAAGAGCAATTTTGGTTCCTTCTGGCATCAACACTCGTGGGCTTATTTCTTTTCATCAGTTATCCTCTTAATATTTTTCTACCTTGCTCAGGTGATAAAACTTTTTGTCTGTGATTTTTTTCTTCTTTATGAAACAATTATTTCTCTTTTTAGATTTTAAAAGAGCAAGGCTTTAGTTGTTGCTGTTTCAAAAATCTAATTGTTTCTTCATACTATGATATGAAATACAGTGTAAGAACCTTCAGTAATGTATGAATTATCCACAGAAGATGGGACACTAGAAGGACAAGATTATTTGCCTGGTGGTAATAAAGAAAAATATTTCCAGTAGAAGTTACTACTTTCAATGTAAAAAAAAAACTTAGGAATTAGGAATTCTGAAGTAAATAGCTTAATAATACCTCTTCCAGCACCAAACTCATGCCTTGTGTTATTCCACCAATTAATTTATAAACTTCTACACGACAACCATGACTAAAACTATTTCCTAAGTTAAAGAAGCAGTTTGGGGTGTTTTGCACATCTTTCTGGTATATTTGTTTAGCAAGAGACCTTTAAAATCTCCAAATCTGTTTACTTAATTTCTCCTCCATCCAGTATTTTGTCAATGTCATCTTTTATAAATATTCAGCCCATTGATTTTGATCAGTATCCTTTTTTTCTTTTACATGCACTGCTTTATATTCCATATTGTCTTTTGTGTACTAGTACCATCAATGCTCTTATACATTCTCTTCGCGCTTTAGACATGAGTGTGCCACACGAATCCCTCACTGTGTTTGCTTGCTTCTTCAAGAACAGTTATTGTGAAGTTAGTGAAAAAGGTCAGGGTGATTATTTAGTGGGAAAAATCGAATCTGCTGGAACTTTATTGCTTTTCTCTAAGAAATCTGACTTATTTATGACATAAGGCATTTTAGGGCACCTGATAGGACTTACTTCTTTTTTTATGATACTTCTGCCTTTGTGTAAAATTGTGCTATAAATGATATTGACAGTGTCATACAGTACTACTGTATTGTTTTTAAGTTGCATTGTTTCAGCAATTTATAGTCAAGCAAACCAAAGTTGTGACTGTCTGCCCTGCTTGCAAAGTTGCAGGGCCTTGTCTTAAATTTTTCAATATATGTTAGAGAAACTTTTCACAGAAGAAAGTTTAGCATAGCTCAAGGAAAGGTGCACTTTTTCTTCTGGCTTGAATTCATAGCTCTTAAAATAGATGTAACATAGACAGGCGTATAACTGTGTAGGGATAATCTTATGATTGGGATATTTTTCTTAACAGACTTAGTAGACAAGCCCATTGGCTGCACTACCCCAAAGAGTTGCCTGACAAGTGCAATCAACTAGACACACTTCTCAAAAAGGAGAGATGAGAACATCTGAATTGTCCACTCCATAACAGATAAAAAGTAGAGGCTGGTTCTCTGACCCCAAAAGAAATAATCAGGTAACAGCTACTCAGAGGTTACTGGAAAGGATAATTTGTAGTGCCTCTGGAGGCAGTAATGAGATAAAAGGGTCCTTTAAGACTCTGTTGGTCAGAATTATCTTCAGATTCTCTTCTCAAGCAGGATTTTTTTTAACCTGTAATACTGAAATTGATGAAGATCCTTTTCTCTGCATCCCTCAAAGCTAGACAAGTCAGCTTTCTCCCTCGATATTTGCACCTGTCAAACTTCCCCAAAAGCCTTTCATTGTACAGCACCAGGTTTTTAACCCCCATAACAGATCCTTGAGCAGAGGTTTCATGAGTTCTCTTGTGCTCTTGATGGTTACTGCTGTTCAACAGTACACAAGAGAACTTCCTTAGACTACAGTTCATCATACTGTTGAATGCCTTGTACATCTAGATCTGGAAAAAAAAACCTGTGCCAAGTTTTACAAAACTGGGGAAGGATTTCATGCCCCAAAAGAACCATGCAGGTTACTCACAGCATAACTCAGTGATCCCTTTTAAGCACTCCTCAGAGTTGATTGATTGCTTACAGAATTATTTTTCATATGCTGGCCTTCTGGTTAAATCCAAATTTAAATCAAGATAAACAGATTTTCATAGGCAATGCGTTTTTGCATAAGTGAGAATAAGACTTTTAAATAGGGGGCGGGGTGGTTGAGTGGCTAGGCTTCCTTCAACTTTTTAAGTGACTGAAAATATATTATGCATTCCATGTTTACTGCTATTCAATATCTTCCAGATAAAATTGGTTATGTTTTCCCTATAAGCAGTTAGGGATTTTTCAACTGCCAAGCCTACATTAAGCTGGTTGTTTTACATATAATAACTGATAGTCACATTTTTGCAAATCAGACAGCCTTTGGCTATGCAAATGTGTGGGCTCACTGGGACAACTGTAGCCTTTACAGTAGCAACGTCGAGTGCATGCTGTGTACGATGCGATGAGCAAGATACTACACTATTCAACAATTTGTTCACTTGTACAACACCACTGCAGCTATATCCTGTCCAATATCCTTCTCTTTTCAATGATGCTGCCCTGGATTCTATAGACCTTAATTGTCTAAAAATTTCTTTCTGGCTAATGTTATTACAAGTGGAATCCAAGAATAAACAAGCCTAACCACTATTCCTTTACCATTGCATTTTTAGGTTTGTTTTAACAAGTGCTAGAGAGAGCTGTGGCTTCAGGAATAGTTGAGAAAAAATGTGCAAAATGCTTCTGCTAGATACAAAACCTATTTTGAAGAGGTTGTTAGAAGGGGAAAAAAAAAACAAACAACAAAAAAAAAAACACAACCAAAAATTGGCCAGGCAATTGTTAAGTAGCTATCAATCAGTTGCATGCAGAAAAGACAGTAGGCTGAGCTCTGTTTCCTATAGCCATTTCCAAGATAGTACAGCTGGATTTTGGATTCTGAAAATTACCACACACTGTAAAGTTATGAGAGAATGGGGATTCGCAGCATCTCTGAGGAGAACCTCAGATCCTGATGGGATTACACCCGACAAGTTAGCTATGCTATGCTGGATGCAGCTTTTTCTATAGACTTCTCACCTGAACATTACGGCTTTTCTGTAAAATTGCTGTTTTCATAATTCTGTTTTTTTTTTTTTTTCTTTTAAAGATGGAAGAGACTGAGTTATTTAATATTAAAAAGTAGTTTCTCTGCATGCTAAGCTTAATTGACTCAGTACTCATTATAACTGGATTATCATTGGCTCAATGATAATTTTTGAAGGGGTAGCTGCATAAATGCTTGATCATCTTTTCAAGCCATTAAACACTCTGGGCATCAGCCTCTTAACAGTAATTCTGACATGTTTATCTCAGCTGGGTTTGTAATTCTTCTTTGTTCAGGCTTTCTGATCTGTATATACAGTAGATTTAAAACAAAAAAAAACAAAAAGCAAAAAAACCAAAAAACACAACATATCATGATATCGCCTTCCAAAGGAAGAAATAAAGAAAGAAAGGAAGACAGACAGACTTTTCCATCACAAGCTAATCCTTAGTGACTAACAGATAAAATATTCCTAAAAAGCAATTAAGCTTTTGTCCATTAAGTCTGGACACCTGGAGTAAATATTTGTTTCAGATTTGCAGGCACCTTATTACATTTATTTTTAAAGGTTAGATAAGACTGTTCCTCTTGGTTACCCTTTGTATAATTAACCTCAGTTTACTTCCAAACTTGATTTTTAAAGAAAGTATCTTATGCAGCCCATATAATGAAAAACACTAATAAATAAGGGCACCCTGTCCGTTGTGTCTTTAGGTGAACAAACAGAATGCAACATCAGATTTATAGTGTCCCACCAAATTGCGTGAAGAAGTTTTAAAATTCCAAATGACAATTACCTACGACCGCTTCCGGACGGCCAGAGCCTACTGAGTTGCCCTCGGCTCCTTTTGGGTTCCCTTTTTTAAGATTCCACACCCTTATTCCCTCCATAAGCAGTTACACAACAGCTAAAGTTTGACCATTCCCGCTTAAACCCACCAGGATAAATTCATGCTGAACTTTTTCTCCTCTCTCCCCCCACGCCCTTCCTGAACGGGTCGGATGGAGCGATCCCGCCCCCGCCGACGGGACGGTAAGGCAGCACCGCTTCCCGAGGCGGCGGCCAGCGCCTGTTCCGGAGCCAGCCCGGCTCCCCCCGACCCCCGAGGCAAACGTGCGACTTTTCCCGCCGGCGGCGGTGGCGGCGGCGGCGGCGGCGGCGCCTCCCTCGCCGCCTGCCCCGGGGCCGGGGCGGCCCGGCCGCGTTGCCCGGCCCGCCGCTGCGGAATGCCAGCCGGGCGCTCCGGCGCTGCGCCGAGCCGAGCCAGCAGTGGCATAATCTACTAATGGCTTCTTTTCATTTCAGCCCTCCCTGAGAGACTCAGTGGCAGATTGTAGACTCAATTACTCTCATGTCAGGTGATTATCCTAGGTCTTAATGTAATCTTCCATTCACACATACCATATTTCAATTACGGCAGCTATGAAACAAGCTGTGTATTCAAATCACCAATCACCTTATCACTGCTGAACAATGTCAACTGTAAAAAACGCCAGCTGAAGGCAATTACACATGTGTTGAGAACCGATTATGATTACTCTCTGTGGTATTTGTGATGAGCTGGGGAATGTTCTGAAAATTTAATTTAATGACAATATGCTTGCTGTACAATCCATAATACCTCCTGAATCCAGCATGGGGCTATTAAAACTGATAGGAGCATATTATCACCGAACTGAAAAGCTGGGTTGGGATGGTTGCTGGATGTCTCTACAGGGAATGATAGGTAATTTCTCCACATATTTCTAACGGCTGAGGCAGACAGCTTCCAGTTCCAGCTGCACTCTGAAGGTGGTCCCTTCCCCGCCCGCCTCCCTCCCAGAGCTGAGTTAAGGTGTTTTACTGGAGCTACTGCAGCGGGGCCGGGAGGCGGGCAGAGGAGGGGGGAGTCGGGGAAGGGTGCCGGGGCGAGGGGAGGATGGCCGGGCCGGGCCGGGCCGTTGCTTCAAGGACTCCAGGGCACAGCGCCGTTTCCCCTGTGGGGCTTTCCTGACCTCGTTAAATCCTTCCTCTGGTTTTTTTTTTTTTTTTTTTTTTTTTTACTTACGCTCGTTTTGACACCCTCTTCTCTGCGGGGACTTCGCAGAGCCACGGAGATTTAACCGGGGGAGGCGGAACAGCCCGTTTCCAAAGGGACGGGGATCAAGGGCCGCTGGCGGCGCCCGCCCCGCCGGTTCCGTGAGGGACCGGCACCCCCCGCCCCGCCCTGCGGGGCCGCCTGTTGCCAGGCAGCAGCCCCGGCCAGCGCGGCCTACGCCGCCTCGCCCAGCCAGGGCCCGCGCTTGCCTCCGGGCAGCCAGGGGAGCGCTTCTCCCAGAACACCCCAAATGTGTGTATGGACACAATGAAGGTGAAATTCTAATTGCTGTGCGGCTCCCCGGCCTGTCTGGCAAGGCCCGTGGTTCCAACAGGTAGCCGGCCTGGCGAGCACCGGCCGGGCCGCAGGAGCGCCGCGGTCTCGCCGCGGCACAGCGCTGGTGGCCAGGATGAGGAGGCAATGCACATCCCGGTGTCTCTCTGTGTGTGGACGGGGGTTTGGCGGGGGGAGCCGGTGCGCCGAGCTAATGCTATTTATTGATCTGAATTGGTGCGATTCTAGATGAGACGTGCAGTTCATTTCAGAAAGCTGACGGTCTCTGCTGCCTGGGCAGAACACAAAAGGTCTGCTGTTCTTGTAAGGCTATGGCCAATAAGGCTGTGCGGGGGACTACTTCTGCCAGCTCCGTGGCTTCGGTGTATTGTCTAGCCCTTTTTCAAGGGCTGCCTTAGGAACTCACAAGCCTTCACACAAAACAAATCATCTCCAGCGCTGAATCGAAAATCCCGTTCAACTCGAAGCATGTGCTGCCCTTCACCTACATATAAGAAGAAATAGTTTTTAACAGGTATACACTGAAGAGATTTGTTTATCTGCACCCTCATATACAGAGCATTTATTTTTGTAAACAGGTTTATTTTTTCAACAGATCAGCCTATTGTGGTAATTTGCGCTTCATTGTATACAGGAATTTTATTGCGGATTTATTACTCTGAAAGTGTGTAAGTCGAATTCTGCAGTACATGGGCTTTTTAAGGCTGGAAATGAAGTAGTTCTCAGATAGTCCCCAACATGTATGCTATAGGAATGAGGGTTACCTGATTTTCTTTTCTTTTTTTTTTTTTTTTTTCAAATTTGCTGTTCCACATAGTGCCAAGTACCCTGTCTCAACTCTCTTTTGCCTAAGTCAGCTGTACAGTCACTAGGACAAAAACATCTGACCAGATGTGGCAGGGAGACGATAACTGTAACCCACAACCTGTAGTACCACTTTTCTTTTGGGTACACTTACCTATGTGTCTGAATATCACAGGCATGTAAAATACAAGGCCAGAAATTAAGTAAATAATGTTGATAAAAATGACATAAATTAGAAAAAGCAAAGTGAGCAACTAGGAACATTTAAACATTATACTTAAATTATTTGAATCTATTCTGAAAAACAGCTTCTGTTGATAAAGAGGTTTTAGCAGTGTAATTTACTTTTTAAAAAGCCAATTCTAAAAAAGAAACAAGGTATAAATAGGACTGATGGAGAAAAGAGTAAATCACAGGAGAAAAATACGGTAACAAAATAAGCAAAGGTTTAGGAAACTTAACTCACACCAGCTTTTGGATACGTGAAAGGAAACTGACACTACAGCAGTTTTCTTGGTTTGCAGCATTTATGTAATGTTCATGTAACACAATGTGATGATTAGTGTTATTATAACAACAGTAGTAATAACAACAACAATATTAACAGCAATGATAGTAATAACAAATAATATAGCAAAACCAAAACAGAAACAAATGGAGCAAATGAATAAGGAGCCTTTAGTCTAAGATGCAAAACAGCTGTTTGTCTAAAGGAACGAAATGGTGCATCTTCATTTTGGATTAGTCTACAGCTAAGGAATCACTGACCTGTGAGTAGTTTGAATCCAAATTCCAGCTAGAAGCAGAGAGTTCAGGGCACTTCTGCTCTTTGCTATGGGCATACAGAATTCACAACATCGCATGCATCTGGCACTTGCAAGGAAAGCTTTTTTTTTACGTGTAGTAGAAAGGCAGCTTGCAAGCTGATTTGTGACATTACTCTTCATATCTCAAAGTGAAGAGAAAGCCAAGAAATAAAGAAAAACCCCTCAAGTCTCCTGTTAATCATGAAAGTTGATATTGTTATTGGCATGTTTCTTGCATGAAGGGAATATTCCATAAATCAAGAGAGCTACAGCACAATGGCATAGCTCCAAACTTTTTTTCCAATTACTGGATCACTGTCTGACTTACATTTCATATAGAGAACAGCATCCCAGAATCTATATTATGGTGAAATTCAAGATTTTTTCCATAATCAGGTTGGGGGTTTTTTTGTTTGTTTCTTAACTGGGTTGCACTTTTTCTGTTTTTTTCTAGGAAAGCTGTTGAAACTCCAAAAGAAGACATCTCCATCCACCTTACACGTACTGTGTGTACATATATTTACTATAATCACAAGTAGGCAACACTAATGATAGAATCACACTAAGAAAGAACTAAAAAATTACCATTCTGCCCAAAATCTGCCATTCAGGGCAACTGAAATTTCCCCTTAAATTGAAGGAAGCATCAGCTGAGCAAAGATGCTGTGACAGAGATCATTCAGGTTGACATCGTTTTTTTTATTCAGTAGGTAAGCCTGTGTTATTTAGAAAGCTTTTTTTTTTGAAAAAAATCTCTCTAAACACATTTTAAAAAATACTTTGAGAGTTTACAAGTAAAATGTTATTAGGTAAATACCCAACACAATGAAGGGCTTTATTGATTTTTCAGCAAAATGAAGCTACTGTACTTATTTTAAAGATCAATTTTATCTCCTGAGCTCAGGCATGCTGGACTTCAAACAAAGAAAGAAATAGGACAATCCTTCATAACCTCCTCCATGACCCTAAACAGCCAGAAAATCAAAAGGCCAACCCATTTTGTTAGCTGAATTACATTTCTTCTTTCCCTCTTTGATCTGCCAAAAAAGTAAGCTATCTGATTACAAATTGTGCTACTTTTATTGCCCAAGGCAGTTGTTAATTTTTGCCATAGGTCAGACAGGATAGAGCCCTAAAGAACCAAGAGCTTCTTAATTGCATGGTGTACCACTAGCTGTTGCCACATCTCAGAGGAGTTATTGCACCTTGCAGATAATGCCCTTTTCCCCTGCAACCCATGAAATAGGTTCTCCCTACATCGATGTATTAATTAGATTTCAAGACTGTTTCAAAAATTATAGCTGAATCTGCAGTTCAAATATTTCAGAAGTTATTAGAAAGATTGTCTGTTGTGGGTTTGGTTTTTTTTTTTTTAATTGAAAAAGAGGAGGAACTAACCTTGAAGACTGTCTTTTCTTTTTTTCTTTCTTTTTTTTTTTTTTTTGAAGGATAAGGTGGGGATAAGAAGCCCAACCTGTAAACCTTGTCACATTAAAAGAATATATAAGTTTTGATAGAATTCCAGGTTAAGTTTGTCAATTCTGCTGTTGTAAAAAGTGAATGAATTGGCACGACCTGTAGAAATCTCAGGAAACGTTTGAAAATTCTTCACCTGGTTGTATATCAAGCATACAGTGAAAAAAGGAAATAGAAGGAAAGTAGAAAAGAAGGGCAAAAGGCGAAATGGTTTGTGTCCATTTAAGAAAAAATCAATAATAGCATAAAATTGATTTAGTGCTTGTCATAAAACATAAGTAAGTGCTGGAAAATAGAGAAAATTGAGTCTCAATTTAATCTGCACAAAAGCCACACTGTACTGATGAAGTGATCTGAGGAGAGAGCTACATAAAACCTAAAGACAGATACTTAATTGTCATATTAAAGACTCTCTTTTCTGCCTGCTGGAGTCGAGGGGTAGGACCCATTAATCATGTGGATAAGGGGCATTGAAATCAAATCTCAATTAAAATCTGTTCAATAATGTCTCTAATATGTTTTTCAAGCATTAATTTTTTCCCATCGATTCTACACCCCATAAATCAGGTATGTTGCAGTGCATGTAATAGTTTATGGAGGAGAGGATTATGGTTTTATGAAGTTAATGCAGCAGAACCATTTAATTTACACAGGCTAAAGTTTTATGTCTGTTGATCATTTCTATTGTTTTCTGTGGGTAAAAATTCTTCGGGATATAAACCTAAAGCATTTTTTTTCCATTTTTCTGTATGTGTGTGTGTCTGTATACAAACATACTCACACAAAATATCAATGTATACCTATGCCCTGGCTGACATGGCCCAATTACAAAGATGGTTGCTGAAGGAGATATGCTTTTTTTTAATTAAAGACTCTGGTTTTGGAGGGTGAAGATAACAATCTCTCGGGGAAAAAATACAACCATCTTTTGTACTATTACACTGTGCAATGTCTGGTGAAACACAGACAGTAGCATGGATATTGGCAACTCAACTTCTGGCTTTTAAATGAATCAAAGATGCTTTGGAGCTGTGATCATGAGAAGTTTTGTACGAGATGTAAAATTAGTTTGTGACCACTTCAGGATGGAAAAGGTCTTAGTCATTTTACACTTGGAGAAGTGTTAACCCTTGCTAAATTCTCATTTCAGCAACTGTATTCTTCACCCGCATTTCCTGACAGGTACAATTGGCTATATCCTCCTTCATTTCCTGTGATAAGGTCTTGTGTGGGTGTTGGTGTATACTGTTTCGAAGCTGACAAGTTCTGCCTAAGAGTCAGCTGCATTTTGCTGGTTGAGTGAATATTGTTTCATGGCCAAATCTACTCTTACTGAAACAAAAATCAAAACTCATTTTTATTTCAGTGATGCAGTATTTAGGCCACAGCTCAGAAACACTTTTTGAGACTGCTGGACATGCAGGCCATTTTAATCTTAAAGAAATATGAAGTGCAACTTCTCATAATCATTTAAAATACTCTAGGTGAGTAGCTTATTCCAGCTAACAGGCTGGCTGACAGGTGCAACAGAGCTAAGACAGCTAAATTCCTGACACCTGGAGGTTGGTTTTGCTGAATGTATGCCTAGAACTAGTGAAGGCTAGGACCACTGGTGAGGACTAATAGGTGTAACTAGGGAGGATCCTTTGGCCTTACCAGGCCTTTGCTTGTCTTAGCAGCGACAGTGAGAGGGACAGTTACCTCACCAATACAGTCCTAAATTCCTTTCCTCACATTAACGATTCCTCTGGCTGAACAACTAGTTCAAAACACCTGATCAAAAAAACATCAAGCAAATGTTCATAATTTTATAAGACATGGTCATATTTACTGCATTTATAACTTCTTCAATTTTACCTTTTCTTTTTTAAGTCCGCCTTTAATTGCAAATGCTGGGCTAATGATGACTGTGTCATGTGTTTAATTCCACTCATCCCAAGCTCCACTTCTGCAATGTCACATGATCAGTGGCAAAAAATTCTGTGGATTTCAGTGAGTTTTGGCTCAAGACTGTCAGTTCAGAATAGTTAAACTGTTTGATGGAGATTTAGTGCAAGGTGCAATTCACGGTAAGACAAGAGTGGCATTACACTGTGTGCCTCTGACATTCTGAGTCAGGATCTCTGGATCACTTAGAGAGGCACCACAAAGACAACTATTCGCTATAAAGTTACCACGTGGCCCAAAATAGTCATGGAATTGCATTCTAGTAACATTACTGCCTCCTGATGCCTCGTCCTGTCCTAAACCATTCCTGCACCAACAGCTGTGATGAGAGGCAAGGCCTTATAAAGCCTGTCTGCTGTCTCACACCCATTCAGGATGTCTCTCCATATAGAACAGTTAATAACCCAAGAGTCAATTCATAGTTAATGACCCAGGAGCCATAGTGCAGGCAGTGTTGGGGGCTATGGGCAATGCATTGTTTAAAAATTAAAGCAGAATTTCATTTTTATAAAAAATTGTGTCTTTTCTGTTGGTAGTGTGGTTACACAAACAAAGGAAGCACACTAATGCTGAAAGACGAAGTCAAAAATAATGAGACAGAGAATTAAATTGTGAACATACTACTCTGCTCTAACCTAATAATACATTTCTCTTTTACAAATACAGGAAGAAAGTCACTCCTAAATTACACAGTACTTAGGCACACTGTTGTACTGCATAAGAATGTATATGAGAAGACTTAAGCATTGCTACTATTAAATACATTTTTTATTATTTTTGCCAAATCATTATATTAAATAAGAAAAGGAGATGGGATACTGGTTTGCGTTATAGCTTAAAGTTTCACCAGCATAGCTGTGTCAGAAAAGAGTATGAAAACTCGACAAAGGTTTCCCAGTAAAACAAATCAATCAACACAGAGTTCTACTAGGGAAAATTCCTTTGGTTGATACTACCTACGTCAACCCTTCAAGTTTTCATAACATAATTCCTACAGGTTAGCTTTACAGGGAAACACTTTTTGGTGTAGACACAACTGTAACTTAAAAATATTTGGATTTTAGAGAGAATGGGATTTCCTGCTTCTCATTTTTAGTAACAGAAGACCAAAATGTTGAGTTTCAAATGTGCTTTGTGTATCTAGTAAAGGATGTATTTTAACATGGTACAAAATTAACCTGTGGAGCTCATTGCTACAAAATGACAATGAATTGAAAAGGCTAAAAAGAAGACTGTAGATTTATCTCAATCATAAAAAGCTTCCACAGTTGCATCAGATAGGATAAACCATTTTTAAAGGGGATATAAACCCTCGTGCTTCAGGTCACAAACAACAGAGAAGATTTAGAAATACACCTACAGCCTATGAGCAGATTATTCTGCTAAGGTGTGCCATACCTTTTCCTGAAAAGTCTGATGCTGGCTGTGCTCAGGGTCCTATATCTCTTGTGCACTACAGTCCTATGGCATATCTGTATGGATGCCTGAAACTTTTGGTAACCCTCAAAGTTCAGGCAGTTTCCCAAGTGTTTTGCCTGCCAAAATTTTCTGGCTAATCCTTCTAGTTGTTAATCCACTAGAAGACGTCTCTTCCAAGCTGACACCCTGTATTATTAACTTCCATTTGCTCTGTGCATCTTACTGGGAAAGCTACTTCTTGAGACTTCAGCTGGGCTGTTGAGCATGATGAAAATGGTACCACTGGTCTGCAGGCCACAGTTCTCCTGGGTGTAGAATGTCTCTTTGCCAGCCGCCTCAGTGCTGTTTTTAACACTAGCCACATGCAGAAGAAAGAAGTAAAAAAAGATATTTTCCCTGTAATTCAAAGAACAGGAAAAAAACCCCACCTGTTAATGTTCAAAGTTGGACTAAACAAAGCTGTATTATATCTTAATATAACTTAGTATTATATCCTAATGCAATTCTAACAGATTCTGTTTCCTCCAGCTAAAAAGCTGTCGGGAATCGTACCCAGCTGGGAAGATTAGCATAGGCTGGATCACAGCTCAGGGTCCAGGATGTTCTCTGTTACTCCCTGAAATTCCAGTCAGATCCATAACTTTGCCCTGGTAATTTCCAGCAATTCTAGAACTCAATTCTTAATTAAGATGTCAAACTTTAGCACTTTTCCCAAAGGATTAGTGACTGTCCCCTGCTAATTTTAGAAATATTGATGTCCCTGGGGCATAGCTATGTGAAAATGTCTCTTGCTAGACAGTAAAAAAACATTAGTAATGAATAGCGCACTACTTAGGTAAATGCATTGTTTACCCATTCTTTCAACTGGCAGGCATGGATCAAACCTCAGTATCTAGCTCTTTATACATTAAAAATACAGTCCTTGCAAACACATAAATGGATTCTGTACTAATATACTAAGGAGCACAGTGGATGCAGACCATTTCTGATTGTTCACTGAAATTAAACTATAATCACACAGTTTGGGGAAGTGGACTTGGGATAAGTGATTCCTAATCTGGTTTTGAAGGACACCATGACAATAGGGTAGCTTTTTCTGTTATCACGTTACACAGTTCCAGAGACCACATTATGTATTATTAAATAGAAGCAATAGTTTCTATGTCAATACACACAATATAACAAATAAGGATAGTTCCTCTGTTTTGTGTTTCGCTATTTCTTCTTATACCTTGGTCCTTTTATCTTTCTTGCATTTGACATTTTCAAGAGGAAAGAAAAGAAGATTTGCAGAAAGATCAGCAGCATCTTGTGAGGAATGAGGAAGGGTGTTGTTTAAGGTGTAGGAGCCACTGGGATCAGGTATGTGGCTGGAAGAAGGTGGCTGAGGCAGGAATGGTGATGGGCAAAGATGAGGACAGAGCTACACCAAGCATACTCTAATCAAGCTAGAAACTGAGGGGAAAATAAGCAACTAAAGCTTATGTCATACCAGTCTTACTTCTCTGTCCCAGCAGTGACCTCAGGACTTCTCAGCTGTGGTGGTTCATTTGGTTATTCCCTCCTTCCCAGGCAGCACCGCATGTGTGCTAGGAGTGACTGAACTCAGTCTAAGTCCTGATAATTAGAGGTGAAAGCAGAATGGTCTCAAGGGCTTTTAGCAGCCACAAGCTTAATTTTTTTTTCTACTGTTTCATCAGCCCATCTCCTTCCCCCTTCTCTAAACAGGAATTTCTTCAGCACTGTGCCTGTCTGTCTACGCAGCAATTCTCTGATGACAAATCTCAGGATGTACCCTTTGCTTCAGTTTAAATCTTCAGCCCCCTTTAAGTGAAAGTGAAAGATTAGAGAAGTGCTGGCCACAGTAACAGAAAGGCAGGATAGCGCTACAGGTACTTTTCAACAACAGGTCACTATCCCTGTTTTACCAAGGTCTGAGAAGGCCCAAAGACTTACCAAAGGTTACCTAACAGTAACCTTGGCAATGGTAAGAATAGTATCCCTGTGCCCAAAACGGGCATGTTCGTCACTGGCCACATCACTTCTTTTTCATGGCAAAAAGCAGCTTAACTACCAAGTCATAGCTCTGCTCTTCCTATGTGCTAGTTTTTATCTGCCCTTGTAATTTGATCTGCCTCTTTTCTTGATTCCCAACCAGAGAAATGTTTAAACTGAGTAATACGCAGAAAGAGGGAATAAGCAGAAAGGTCCTTCAAAAATGAATGTTATCTGTTGCTTTATTCCAAAGGCAAAACATTTGCTTTTTGGAAACATCATTATAAAACACTTTTGAGAGAAGGAGCCCTTTGACACTGACAGAAAAAAGGGGGGCTGCACTTCACCAGAGATGCCAATTTCTTCTTGTTTCATGGTTTTGCTACTCAAAATAAAGATTACGATCTTTAAATTTGTTTGAATTAGAACAGTCCTAGAATTAGTAAGTGGAACGATTCTATCCCTGAAAGGACTTTCAGCTTTCCGGTATAGTTGTCACATTTTCTCTCTCTGAATCCGAGATCTTCCATTTCCGTCAATGATCTGTACAGAATACTTAAACGTGTCAGAATTAAGCACCCTTTCGATCAGTGTGAGAGATATTCCCCACACACCCATACATGCAATGCTGCTTGATGCTAACTGTCAAAATGGAACAGCCTTTTTAAGTACAGACACCCTAGATCGTCCTGTGAACCCAGGCAGAAAGATTCGCTAGTTTGGTTTTCTGAAACCAGCACCGCTACATGCTGTGGCAAAAAAAAAAAAAAAAAAAAAAGACAGAAAAGTGAGTATTGCTCCCCTTACTGCTTCCCTTCAACAAAATCTCACTGGCATTCGCTGCAATAAAACCAATCACAATGGAATCATTTTATATATGTGTGACTCTCAAATATAGTTCCCCAAGCCACTGTTCTAAATTAACAGCAGTTAAGCACCCATTGATAGAGACTTAAAATAAATTGTTACCCGGTGGACTCCCCCGTAGTCACCACACATTACTCAGAAGGTGCAGAGAGTTCCATGGGAGCTGCGGCAGAGTTTATGCATTTAGTTATGTTTAGGTTATGAAGAAATACCCATTTTGTATGTGATGATCTCTTTTACAATGGCTTCTCAATACCAGCAGATTGCAGTATCAAACATAGGCCCCCCTTTAACCTGACTCTTAAAAACTTTTGATGAATATATTGTTTAAGATTTTTCACAATAAGTCACAGAAGCCTTAATTAAATGCAAACTGATTCCTTCAAATCTTTCCTGTGACAATGCAGGCATGAATGGAACACATCTGAGAGCTCACACAGCTCTAGTTTTCATGCAAAAGACTCAAGTCCCATGAGTAAGCCAATTACAAATTATAGTGTAGGTGAACTCGTTCTTTCCCATTCACTGGAGCTGATTCTGTGTCATTAATGCTGATATCTTAGAAAGGAAGAAAAGGCTTTTCATATCTCATTAACATTACAGAGGAGAAATGAAATGAATTCTATGATAGATGAGGGCTATGTATATGGAACTAGTTCAGTTGCCTACAATTTAATAAGTCTTTACAGAAAGCCAGAGCCATATCCACCACCAAAAGGCTGACTAATCCTCTGTGGTGTCTTGCACTGACCTCATTGGCACGGACTTGTTATTGGCTGAGGTTCCACCACTGTTTGTTAGGCTTAAATCAGCTAGTGTGAAATTTTAGCTGAGTGTTAACTGTGCCAAAATCCATCTTCAGAGCTCTCAACCTTTCACCACCCAAATGCTGAAGAGTGGCACTGGAACAGCAGAATGTGGCTTGTGTTATGAATCTATGAAGGCGGAGGCTTAGATCTATACAAAAGGGCCATAATTTACAGGAAACATACTGTGAAGGAAACATTAGTCTCTCATATCTATTTACAGTTGCACATGCAGTAAAAGAGTCACCTAATCTTGGCTGGATGATGTTCAGAGACAGAAAAATCATATTTTTTCTTAAGAACCTACATATCGTCAAACTTGGAAGCTGGCCATATCTGTCCTTGATACATTTACTGTAGAAAGTTATATAGTGGTATCTAAATCCAACTGCCACAAACACGTTTATCTACTGCTACTCCTCTTTTGGCCTGGACTAACACAGGCACATGTGTAAATAAACTTAGGTATATGCCTCTTGTGCCAGAGGCAGTAAAGCAAATACCATTCAACATTAATGATGTAGTGATACTCAGAGTTACTCTTTGCCACATCTATTTCCTGTTGTTTTGGTTGTTGGTTTTCGTTTTGTTTTGTTTTGTTTTTTCATTCAGCCTGGCTATTAATGCAGAGCCTTGTGTAATAGGGGCGACTCCGAGGCTGTTCTAGACTATATTCAAATCCAAAGTCTGATGATTTCTAGCAGCCCAAAATTGTGGTTCAGGGGAACTGCAAATATCTTTTTCTCCACCAGACATGTCCCCTACATCAGCATGTTGTGACACAGGAGGCAAAAGACCAGAAAAAATACTTATTATCAAGAACAGGAATAAAAAACTACATAATATTAAATTATAGATGTTTAACATCGGCATTTTCACTGCAGCATTCTTTGTCTCTTAAAAAAACTCTAAGAAGAAATTTTATAACTTTGCCTCATTAAAAACCCATTCATCATAGAGTGCCTCGGTAAAAAATAGATGTTTCGTGCATGTTTCCATTAAGAGTTCATATCATAAATACACTTGCTTATAACATTTGTTAGGGTGTACTTAATGAAGACCAAGTTACTTAATGATAGCTGAGTTCAGGATGCCTACAATAAAGCCTTCATGATTAATTAATTAATTAATTAAAATTATGTGATTTAATTATCTTTTTCCTCTTCTTTTTTTCCAAACTATTTTCTTTTCTTTCTGAAAATGTTAAAAACCACAAGCCCCCAAAAAACAAAATGCTACCATACAGTGGGACTGTTTCAGTAAGTAATGGGGTTGTTAATTTTGTTTTGTAGGCACTATTGATAGTCTTTCTGAAAAGACAATACTCTATTATGACTTCTGACTTGTACTACCAGAAAATTTCTCCCACTCAAAACAGTCACACAAACTGTTGATCTGGCAAAACTCAGAGGGGTACACTCTCTGGAGCAGGATAAGGGCAGGAAGAAAATGTGTGACTTGGAAGAGAGAGGGCCAGAGCATCTTAAAAAGAAAATAAAAAAACCCCTACTATTAGTAGTGAAAATAAGTATTTATAGTTAGGTGGAAAAACAAAGAGACAAATTTGCAAGGATACATCCACAGAATTCCTCCTGCTTTGTACCACAAGGAGTATTTGATCTGACACCCACTTGCCCAGGAGCTAACAGATTCAGAAAGAGATTATAGTTCTTGTTAAGTAAAACATAAAATTCACCCTATTACTGGGGGGAAAAAAGCAAGGTAAAAGTGAGGATCATCTCACAGTGGATTACAGAATTATTTTCAGAATTGCCACGCTTCTAGTTAGTTCAGAAAGATGCTGAAGCACCTGAGTTCCTCTTGTATGTGGTCCCAAAGTGGACGTTAGGCACCTAAATACCTTTGTGGGTTTGACCTATAGCCCACAGTCGCAAACAAGAGTGATCACTGTAGCAGAAGCAACCGTGAACTGATGGCGTGGGTAAAAGTGCTCACTGTTTCTGTAAGTAAAAGTGGTGACAAGGCCCTGAGGACACCAACAAGCTTTAGTGGCCCTGACCATCCTCAGCTGGGACCTCCACCCACATGCTTTACCCATAGGTCAAGGAGCTCCAGTGAAGCTTAGCCCCCTCCCACCTCTGGTCCTTGGTAGCCCAGTCCTTGGCCATGGCCTCTGGATGGACCTTGGACCCATGTTGTAGGCAGCCCCATTTCTGTTTGTGTTTCTTGCCATTGCGCCTTGCTGACTGGGTGTCATGGACAGCCCCAGGTGTGCTTTCTTACCTTGCTCAGTCTGTTGAGAGAAGCTCGCGCAGCCACCAGCCCTGCCGTGCTTGGGGACTGCGCCCTGGCCAGGGAGGTCACTGCTCTTCCTGCCTGTGCTGTGGCCACATGCCACCCTGGCTTGTCTTTCCCGGTGGAGCAGCCTCATTTTTGGTGTGCTTTGACAAGTGGGGCCTTATGTATGTTAGATAATAACACAAGCGATCCCGTAAAGTGTGTTTCTAAATTTTTGCACATGCTGCCAGCTCTCTGTTATCCAGGATATTGTAGGGATGGGGATGAGAACTGAGATATCCCAAATGATGGAAAAATGGTATGATAGAAGGTACAAGTGGGTATGCAGAAACTGCATGAATTGAGTCAACTCAAGTATGCTGGTGCGTATTAGCTCCATCTTAATAATTGTCTTTGCAAAGTCACTGGAGCATCTTGGTACTCATGATATGAATAACATTTAGCGTGGCTAATGTTTTGATAGCTGATAGTATACCAAACATATGTACATATATATTTACATCCATATCAATTATAAACACATGCGGCTTTTGAATGTACATATTTGCATAGAAATTTTGCCAGTATTATGTAAAACGTGAACAATGCATATTTTACAAGTTCTTTGAAGATGAAGGTACTTTATAAATTCGCACTAATGTACTGTTATACTACAGTAATATTTTTCTTGTTTCGCCATTGTTCTTCTGTATCTCTGCAAAGTCATACTTTAGGTGAGAGCATCCAGTGACTTTGTGATGTGTCTCATGTATCGTCTCTTATTATTGAGCACTTGGAAAAGGTGCCTTAGTGTCCAAAGCTGAAAATGCCAGAGTACCATTATAAATACATACATATAACCATTGCTAACTGTCAAGTACAGCAGCTCTCTAGGCTCTTTGGTTTCGTATATCTCCATTGAGCAGCTGATGTTTGAGAAAAGGCAGTGGCTCTATTTCTTTCTAATGTGTGGATGTCAGAGTTCAGCTGAATCCAGTGGAAACAGAGTTAAG
The DNA here is from genome assembly GCF_047370975.1 of Nipponia nippon. Taxonomy (NCBI): domain Eukaryota; kingdom Metazoa; phylum Chordata; class Aves; order Pelecaniformes; family Threskiornithidae; genus Nipponia; species Nipponia nippon. The sequence continues at coordinate 102,419,393 of NW_028262290.1, read as the reverse complement.
AAATTCTATATAAATCCTCACTGAGCTGTTTGTTCCAAGTAGAAGACATGCTTTTTTTATTTTATGCTACAGGAATGCTTTATCAAGATAAACATATCTTACAAATCTGGAAAAAAAATAAACATTCTCCACAAAGCAGGCTGTAAAACAGTTGTTTTCCAGAACTTCATCCTTTTATAATGGTTCTTTTTTGCAGGACTCAGCTCTGCTAAGCTCCCTGCTACAATATTTCAGCTTGTTCTATTTGACGGCTGTTCCCCTGTCATCACTCATTTTCAGTGGGCAAGGGGGAGCAATTGCTGGGCATCAAATCATCATCAAGTAAACCAGCCTTGACACTAGTTAAAAAGGGAGATGGATGGTCAGTTGGCTTCTACAGAAAATATTCTCCTAAGTATCCTAGCAAGGTCCCTTGATACCAGGCTAGTGCTTTTCTTTCTTTCTTTTTCTTTTTTTTCTTTTCTTTTTTTTTTTTTTTTTTTTTTATGGGAGCGGAGCAACCACCCATATTTCTTCTGGGTCATCATTTGATGGCAGGTTTTCTCAGGGGAGGAGCACAGAGGTTAGGTGAGTAGGCTTTGCATTCAATAATTAAACAGCAGAAATACAAGCTGTGAAGGAAACAGCTTCCTTGCACTTGCTTCTCTTGCCTGTAATGGGCAATGGAAACCTCCCCACACTTGTGTAACTTCAGGAATGCCAAATACATTACAGTGTACCAGCCATCGCTCATCTGTCTATTACCTCTCCTTCCCATAACTGGCTTTAAACATATCTTTCAATTCAGAATAAAAAGTTCACAAATAGTCTGAAAATTAAAATTAAGTACAGAGACTATTTCCAGTTAAATAATATTAAAGTTCTGGGCCACTGTGTTTCTTTACATGCTTTAGGAGCACTGGGGTCTGCTGCTCAGAGTAAGCTGAGAGTAAGGAAATCACCAAGTTACAGACTTACTACAAGTTCTCAATGATTTTGGCCCTTAGCTGGAAAGTAACTCTGTGTGAGACATCCCCTTCACTCATTTTAGACCCTTTTGGATGCTGCAGGTTTTGCTGAAGGGAAAGGCAGCTATACCTGGAAGTGACTTGTATGATTAAGGCCTAATTACCAGTAAAAACCCCCAAACAACTGTATCACTGAGCTTGGAGGAATAAAACATTTTTTTGCTCAAAGTCTCCACATATTAAAAAAATACTTTCAGGGAAGAAGCTCCCAAAACTTCTTACATCTTAGAAATATGTTCGAGACGCTTCAGAAACAACTAAATGCCTTTACTGCCCAGATGGCCAGTTATACTGAAGACAGTTTGTACAACTGGACCATAAAGGAGATGGTATTGGTCCCTTAGACAGTTGCATAAAATTATAGGGAAAATAACTCCACAATTTGCTCATTTGTAGAATGAATAAATAAATCATAAATAACAGCAACTTTTAGTAAAGTTTTGAAATGATACAACTATCAGAGAAATAGCAAGAGGTATGACTTATTTATATGGCTTTTGGGTCGTACGTTTGTATTGCGTTTTGTACAACACTAGGACCACCTTTGGAGTCTTGCTGTCTTGTGCTGATATGGGACACGTCATGTCTCTAACACCAGCTGAGGAGACAGCACAAATGTCTTCCTAAGAAGGCATTAATCTTTTGTTAAAACTAAAATATACAGACGAACACTTTGGAGTAAAGGACTATAACTTTGAAGGCACTTTAGCTCCTCTCATTACCTTTGTGTCTGAAAGCCTGACAAAAAAGAAAGAAAGAAAGGAAAAAAGAAAAAGAACCCCAAACTGTGTCAGGATTTGGAATTAGAAAAAATAGAACAAAAGCATTGTACATACAGTGAATGTCTCTGAGTAGGATTTTTGGTGCTATCACAATATTATTACTACAATACAGGAAAAGCAATTTTGATAATAATTTTACAAGAGTGGTACAGAGGTTCCCAAAAGCATAACCCTTCTCAGATTTATCTGCCTACTGAGCTCTCATTAAAGTCAATGGGAATTTGGAGACTCTCTAATGGAGGAAAAGCCAGCACAAAGCATAAATGTTCAGACAGTGCCTTGAGGTCCTTACTCCAGCAAAATTCTTATGTAAATCAGTGGAAATTTTGTCTCGGGGGGTGGGGGGGTGGGTGGGGGTGGAAATCAGAAATGAGCCTCATTTTGTTTGTAGAGACTGAAATATTTAAAATGCTAAACCAGCAATAATTGTTAGTATGCTCTTAGTGTAATTGTTTAAAAAAAACGTGTAGGGGTCAATCCTGCAAAATCCTGACATCTCTGGGAGTTTTTGTAGGCTGAATAAAGCTCTTGGTGCTCAGCAACGGGGAAGAGAGCTCAGCACTCCCATGCTCATGCCTCCCGAACACAGCATGGTCCCAGCTGGGGCAGGATGAGGAGCTGAGACCAGCCAGTGACAGCTTGATTGAGGAAGAGGAATAATGTAGTTGAGTGCCTTCTGATTTTAATTCACATGATGCTCTTTATTACCCTTAGGGATAAGAGGTACTATTTTAAATTCCTTTTAGCACTATTTATTTAAAACATATTTTACTGGGATATGACCTGCATTTAAACAAGTCATATAATGTAGTGTCCTGGGAGAGTCCTGGGGTTATGTATTGATGGAAAATAAAAATACAGAAGAATATTAATAATTAAGCAGCATTTTAGGCTTACAAATATTTCTTATCATGTAAAAAGCAAGTCTTTTCATTCCTATTAAGGAATTCATGTATCATATGTAAGTAACGTATAAACAATTAGTTTATAATTAAGTCATTATATTATTGACTAGAACTGTGTCTCTGTTCAGTGTTGTATGGGATGGGATTTTCCAAAGATACCAACTTACAGTCTGTGTATTCACTGGAAATGTGAATGCCTACATAGTAAAAATAAAGGTATTAGTCTTTAAGAAACAAATGCTTTTCTATTGACACTAAAGTCAGAGTTTACAGGTAGAAATACACTGAGTTTCTTATTTTCTTGATTCGTGTCCATGATAATTGTGCAGTTATCTATACTACACTTTCAGAGGTCTTGCTCTTTTCATTTACTATAGAGGAAGTAACATGGACAAAGATTATTCATAATGCTGCTTTTTTTTTTTTCATGAGGGAAGTAAAATACAAAACCAAATTCAGATATTCTGAGATTTTGTGGTGTCTGTACACTGATTCAGGGAACTTACATGATCTCTATGAAAAAGGGATATACTATCACAGGGTAGAATTGGTCCTCGTTAAAACTGAAAATAGTATTTATATTTGCCATTTTTAATGTTTTAAGATTTATAACTAAACTCTATATTATTACTGAAAAAAAGCTTTTGTGTATTCTGACAAGGCAGCAAGTCTTCAGAGGTACGAGCCATCAAGTAGCATTGCAAAGCACAGAGTAATGGACAACTATGAGAGTAATGGACAGCTATGTTACCTCATCTCTTCTAGATATCCGCAGGTTACCTGATGGGGCATTTTGAAGTCTGCTGTGTCAAGGCCTACTTGCTTGAGCTACTTGAGGGTGTTTCAAACCCAGCAATTTATCTAAGCTTAAAAAGTATGTGTAATTGCTCCTTTTTGGGTGTGATTCCATGTCACAAATTTTCAGGCAGCCTGGCTGGTTTGAAGGATGGCCAGTCTTTACTGCAGAGTCCTGTCCACTGCTGCACTTCCACTTCCACTCCTGAAACACAGGCACACTCTCAGCAGTGCCAGTTTGTGCAGCCATACTCTAAACCCGCCCTTTGAAATTGCCTGATTTTTAAAAAGCCTTCCAAAAATGTTTTTTAACAAAATTGTTGTGTAGGTCTGAATTAGAGCATGACCAGGCAAACGGATGAATCAGTATAGCTCAGGGGTGAATAGCCATGAGTGGCGAGCAAAACCGAGCAACAGGACGGCCAGCAACAGAGGGAATTAGCTTTTCAGCTGAAGGATTACTGGAATCAAATCATATCCTTGGTGGAAGTTGACTCAGCCAAAAGACATCAAAACATCCTTCATCGCTGGGTCCAGACTGGTCACAAGTTCTTCACTTTAGTTCTGCTTACCAGAAGAACTGTATGTACCCATGGTAGCAAATGCAGGTTAGTTCTTTATGGCAACAGTCATGTTTTTGTTCTGTGTTATTACAGACCTAACACCAACAAACCCTATGCACTGACTGACAGATGCTACAAGAAGAGACATATACATTGCAGTAGTGTGATATTGGAATTTGTTTGGCCTCCAGACGTTTCAGTCAGACTCAGGACTCAATAGTACTTAATAATTGATTCATGTGAGGAAAGAAATAAAATTAGAGAGATTTTTATAAAATATTTCTTTCTGTTTTTATTACCATAAAGGATAAATACAAATTTGATGATCGTTAATAATTGTTCAACCTAATCAATGCTACTTAATTTAAATATTTTAAAATATTGATGCAAGAGAAATAAGCTTTATTTGTCAGCTATTTATCTCGTAGTTTTGGAGACTGAAAAAACATGCAAACAAGCAATATCTGCTTTACTGAATTAATGGGAATAACGATGTACTTCTAAAAATGTTATTTCCATTCAGTTCTGTTCAGTAAGACTTCTGATATATCTTCCTTTTTGTACCAGTGTTTTCCATTTTACTTGTATAAAAACAGATTAAAAAAAGAAGCTGAAAGCAGGCAAGAGGAGGTATTTTCATAAAGCACTGTTAAATAATTGACAAGAGGAGAAATGAATACCAGAGGTGGAACATGGACATTCTCTATAGTTTTATAGAAAAATGTCTGAAATGGGAATCAAGAGACATGAGGCACTAAATGGTGAAAAAGTGACATCTTCCTTAAACACTGAGTTGTATGTACTTCTGGGATTTATGTTCTCTGGTTTGGCCTTTATGCCTCTTTCTGACAAATAGCTTTAACAAGATTTTGTCCTATTGTCATCTAAAAATCTGTCTTAGTATTTATTCTCTTTGGGCTTGATTCTCTTCTTACCTGCCCCAGTGTAAATCAGAGGTCAAGAAAACCAGTAGAGTTAAAATGACTTGGAGATCACAGTAAGATCTTTTCTGTGAAGTTTAATATTTCAGTGCACATATTCCAAATTGAGTGTTTACAGGCATGTATAGCAATTTCTACCCACTGAGTTAAATTATCTTATCTTGGTTATTTTTTTACCTGTTAAAACCCTTCAGACATCTAAGTGACTTCAGATTTACACTGAAGTTTAATATCAAGAACTGCGTGCTTTTGGTGTGTGTTTTGTTTGCTGTAATTTTGTATTAGTACCAAGTAAAGACAGATTTCCTCAGGGAATACTTAACTTCCGAGCATTTTTTAACATGGGACACCTATTACTGAATTGTTACTATAACTTGTCAAATCCTTGTCTGTGGGCACTGAAGACAGTGAGGTTATATTTACATTATGGGACTGAGGAACACTTTGTCATCCCTGGGTCTATGCTCTGTCCATGTTCTGACCCTGTATCCCAATAAACTTCAACTCTGATTTTGGTTTCCATGAGAAAAAAAGATGTGAAACATGTAGTCCAATGATATTTTACATTATAATGAGGTTAAGTGCAAGATTTTTCTTCTCTCTGCTATGATGGTCAAGTGAATTAGAGAGAAGTGAGGGTACCCCTATTCTGCAAACACAATGGGATTGTAGTTTTAAGTGTCAAGGAGAGCAAGATGACAGAACTGATACTTTCCACTAATAGTAAATTGCTGTGGATGGTGGAGTTAGGAAGATGCATTTCCACATTGTCGTGGTTTAACCCGACAGGTAGCTAAACACCACACAGCTGTTCACTCACTCCCTGCCACAGTGGGATGGGAGAGAGAATCGGAAAAAAGGTAAAACTAATGGGCTGAGATAAAGACCATTTAATCGGACAGAAAACAAAGGGAAAATAATAATAATAATGATAAAAGAATATACAAAAGAAGTGGTGCACAATGCAATTGCACACCACCCACTGACTGATGCCCAGCCAGTTCCCAAGCAGCAGCTGTGCCTCCCAGCCAACCTCCCCAGTTTTTTGTTCGGCATGATGTCGTATTGTATGGAACATCCCTTTGGCCAGTTTGGGTCAGCTGTCCTGGCTGTGCCCCCTCCCAGCTTCTTGTGCACCTCCAGCCTCCGTGCTGGCAGGGCAGTATGAGAAGCTGAAAAGTTCTTGACTCTGTGTAAGCACTGCTCAGCAACAACTAAAACATCAGTGTATTAATTATCAACATTATTCTCATCCTAAATCCAAAACACAGCACTATACCAGCTATTGGGAAGAAAATTATCCTAGCCAAAACCAAGACACAGATATAAAGGACTGGTCACCAAGGCCAGCTGGGCATGAAAGGGAGTAGCTATGCACCAGAATGCTTAAGGAGATTACTGGCTGAGAGTTGCTTGGATATTCAGAAAGGAATTGCAGTAATGGCTATACTGTTCCTGGTACCTGTACTTATGTTTAAAAATACTTTATGTGGATCTGAGTTGCAGTCATATTTGTACTGGAAGAAAAGACATACCCTGGAAGGCATAGCTCCTTTCCAGATCTCGTCCTGGGATGTCAGAGTTTTGTGTCTTCAATCTGAGTTTGAAGATTCAGGCTTGCCCTAAAGGATTATAACATTTGCTAAATTGTCATTTTCCTTCAACAGGAGCTGAAAAGTGTGTTTACATTAGCATGCAATTTTAAGCCAATGCAGCTGAGTTCACTGATAGGTTTGACTGACAGTTGGCAACTTGTGCTTCGTATTCAATTTTGAAACATCTTACATCCTTCATTTAATAAAATAATTTGAATTTCAGATTGTATGAAATACCTCATTCAGGCTACAAGGTAATACATCTTGCCTAACATGTTTTCTATACGAATGCTTATTTGGCTATT